>NC_039497.1:5432690-5732690 GCF_003590095.1 Trichoplusia ni
TGCCTCAGAGTCGTGCAAGATCCCGAAGGGCACAGTGTGTGGGATCAGCGGCTGGGGCGCGGGCCGCTCGACGCGCACGTGGGGGCCCGACGCTGCGCTGTACCGGCCGGAGCGCTGGCTGAGCGACACACCGCCGGGGAACCCTGCCGGCTTCCTCGCCTTTAGCTATGGGAGAAGAGCTTGTATAGGTCAGAACCTTTGGCAAAACTAACTTAACGCGGCCTAACACCATTACCAGCTTTCTAAGTTCGATAAATCCTTTTGCAAATGGTACAGCACCCGGTCCTCTAATTTATTTATTTGTCCCGACTTTGCTATCCCTATTCAGATTTTTCGAATGCCTATTGAAGGCGAGGTTTGCTAAGAAACTTATTTTGTTATAACACCTTTTGTATTTACTATATCTCTGCGAATAAATATTTTCATTTCATTATTTCGTGAAGAATATAGTAGCCGATTATGAAAAAAAATTGCCGTGAATTAAGCTTAAAATCCAAAAATTAGTATGAAATATGCTATTTTTGCCCAAATAACATAAGCGAAGCCTTGGAAAAAGCTTGTGACATAATAATTTGAGTAACAGTGAGGACAAATCAGGTAAACCACTAATTATTTCAACGGAATAATAAATGCGTTGACTTTGTACCCTCATGATAGTTTAATGATATGGTTAAACTCAACAGCCATGTTTGTGGTGTTATCGAAGCAATTATGATATTAAAATTAATAGTGTAGGTGGCCGATGGCTAACTATTTAATAAAAGAGATATGATAAACGTAGCAGTCATATTTAAATGTAATGATGATATTAATTACATATTATATTTTAAGTATTTTTATGGCTTTGTTATTCATAGTAGTGGTTTACTATAATTTTCAACGTGCACAAAAAAAACAACGGTTTCGACTTTCAACTGTTTGTTGTAGCTTCAATGCATTAAAACATTGCCTAGTTCATCCACACATTAGAAAATCTATCAAATTAATAAATTATAATTTAACCCTTTTCCCCTAGGTAAGAAATACGCAATGGCGATTCTGAAGACGATACTGGCTCACTGCCTGAGGGAGCTGGAGTTCGTGTCCCAGGCAGACAACATGCAGATGAAGATAGACATAGCGCTGCGACCGATCTCCGGACATCTGATACAAGTGCGACAACGGATAGATGACAAAATGAAGAAGTAATAAAAAGTACTAAAATATTTTAAAATAAATAGGTACAGGTGCTGTGATATGATGATTGATGGTTTTAATCAAAACTGTTAAAAAGGCATTAAAAATAGATACTTTAAAAATAAAAAAATAAAGATATAGGTACCTATACCTCTCAGATTTTAAATCAAAGATGTTAGAGGCCACTGTCAATGCTGATGACCTCCCACTTGTTTCAATCTATTTCGTTTTGATCAATGAGTTAAAATCTTATGTATAAGATTAATTGAAAACACACTCAAAACAATACCTACTTCAGAATTATTAAATCCCGATACAATGCAGTAGAATTTCCACCTTCCTCGGGATCGCATTTCAAGACGCCACGACGTTGGATTATTAGGAGTCTGCAGTCTGCTCCGACTGCCTTCGATCTAATCGGTCTAATCCCGCTAATTGAGACAGTACATTGTTACTCCCGGTATAGGAACTCGTGAGGGTCTGGGATAGATGTAGCTGGTATGTAATAGTGTCTGTTTTATGTTCGTTGCTCTGTCTATAATTAGTCCAGGGAATAAAGTTTCAGGTTTATTAAGATACCGGAAATTAATTACATTCTGAAATGTTATTTTTTTTTAAATTACGAGTTTCTTGTGGAATTACAACAGAAATAATTGGAAATCTAAAAAATTACCTTTAAGACTTTAAGGCGCAAACTCAATAACTATGGGAAGGTGGGGTAAGACGGGGTAGCGAGGTAAGATGGGGACCCTCCAAAAATATATAATACAGTATTAATTGAAAAGTTATTTTGACGCCATCTAGTCGTATTTATCAGTACTTGTTAGAGTCGCAAAAAGTTTGTTCGAAGGAGCGCACGATTCTTCATGGTAAGTACATTTTTAAAATTTGAAGTGGTTTTATCTAATTATTGAAGCATATAAAGTGCATGACTGTTATAATGTATGATAAACATAATGTGTGACATATTTTTTTTGTTAATTTGTATTTATTTTACTATTGTAAACTCATTAATTCATGCCGGTTTCTTTTGATTTATAACCTCTAAAAATTCAATACAACTTTTAAGTCCAGTTTGGGAAAGATGGGACACTTATGTGGGGCAAGACGGGGTAGGTACCCGATCTTATCCGCTGAGTTGTTATTCAGTTTGTATTGAGATTGCATTCAACATTAACTATTTTTTTATAGTACAGTTCCAAAAACAGTAATGTTGTCATTTCCTGATGCTTAAATGGCTACACCGCCGTAAATCATTTAGCAAACTCTCCACCTCCACCAACTGCTTCAACCTCATGTCTCAAGCAGGCAACAGTAAATGATTATATAGATAATGATGCATTCCATCTGGTTAGCCCGAAAAAGTTAATGCCTTATTCGCGATTCGCCGAAAAAAGACCAAGACAAGTTCGAAGAAGGGGAAAAGCAGCTATTATTACTGCTTTTCTATATAAAAAAGAATGAGAGGAAAACTAAAATAGGTAGAAACTAAAACCACATGTAACAAACAAAAAGTAAATGACAAAAATAACAATAAAGAGAACTTGAAAAACCGAAAAAGCGAAAAGGCACAGAAGAAGAAGATACAGAATGTCTATACTGTCGCGGCTTGTATTCCGATTATCATACTTGTATCACTTATCGTACTTGAGGCAAGTGAGCGCATTGTGTCTGTGCAGGAGTGGAAGACAGCGATGACGAAGCTGAACATATCTGCCCGGTTTGTGAAGATGACGGCGCTTAAATAGTCTATACCCCATCTTACCCCAGGGGTATACCCCATCTTACCCTATAGGTGGGGTAAGATGGGGTGATTCAGTTATTTTTTAAAAGTTTATATTTTTATGAGAAGAACTTATTTTTTTTTGTTTTGACTGATTGTTATTAAAAGAAGAAAGACTGATTATTTAATTAATAAAAGTTCCTACGTTGTGCAATTAAAAAAGATGGGTTTTATTTATGAAATACCTTAAGGTCCCCGTCTTACCCCACCTTCCCCTACCTATAATATCTTACATCTAAAATTCGAGGTTCATCATTCATTCATCAATTCGTTCTATTTCAGGCTGGCTAAACCGATTTTTCATTTAACGTGAAAGCCGTCATTTGGTCCCGTGATAATTTCATCAAGTTTGGCTCTACAGTTATTTATTTGAAGTCGGTTGTATGTTTTTGTTGTTAAAACAATTTTATTACAACACAATTTTCGAAACTTCGGATGTTCTTTGAGTAAAAGTTTTATAGGTTCGTGTTGTTCATCGTTTAGCCATACTAAGTCGTGTCTATTTGGACAGGAACATTACCTATTTGTAATTTGGTAGTATCGTTTAGTTCATGTGTATCGCTAATCCGCGGCTCGCCGCAGCATTGTTAGCACAGCCGGCTAACGTTATGTATCTAGAGGGCCTACCAACATCCCGCAAATTCCTATGCAGGTGTTGGAGGAAGACACCGCTCTACGAAATGTAGAGCACTATCTCGCTTCCACAATTACAATATTCGTGAAGAGATGGTAGGTAGGTGGTAGGACCTTGTACCATGTAGGTTAGCTATGCCAGACGTAACTGGCTGTAACCGCCGTTAGCCCAATTTATTAGCATCCTATTTGTTTCAGTCAGTCTGTTTCGAGCTAATCACGGCGCGGTATTCGTCGCCATTTTGTAATGCTCACGTTTATTTAGATAAAGGATCACGGATTTGTAAGCAACATTTGTTGGTGAGAGAAAATTTGCATTTTCTCTCACCAACAAATGTGGCTTTTAAAGACAAATCGGTCAGGTATACAAAGATATAGCGGATAGCCGCGTGTCACCACGACAATCACGAATGTTCGATACGATCGTTTTGAAAGTCAATCAGTTAGGGATCAAAATTATACGTTACATATACTAGGTTAACTTCGAAACAAAAATCACCATATTTCTAATCTTCTACTTACCATTTCGCCATCATAACATCATTACCTAATATGACACAAGTTTGAACCAAATTTCCTGAAGCATCTCATCCATAAACTGCCATCCAACATACGAAACCGATTAAGTTAGTGGCAGATCAATCACAGCATCTGATGCCTCGCTGTACCCGTTGAGAACTAAAGCTAATGATCCGCAAAATTGGCCACATTTTACCTAACCACTCATAGTAGGGCACAGAAGACATTATGGGATCTTTATGCAGTTGGTACTCACTTCTGTGTTGGTTCTATCTGTCCGTTACCAGGCTGTATCGCATTACCAGTGATAGTTCGACAGTTGATTTTTTACAGATGATGTATGTATTTCTGCTAGCCCCTACCTACAACAAAAAAAATTCAAAGACACCATTTGACAATTCAGGTCAGGTCAATCAGGTCTTGGATTTTCGAATATTTTTTTGTCAATTTCGGTCATCAGACTTTTAACTTGCTTAGTAAAAAATAAATCTAGGTGTTGAAAACAATTTACATGGGAAGACAGTGTCTGAAGGCAGGTGCTCAGCAAATTCACCGTTCGCGAAATCGATTTTAATACAAAATGTATCGAAAATGGAAAATTGCATAGTGGATGGTTATTAATTACACTTGATACTTCGAAATTAATATTTGATTAACTGTTGTTGGGGCCATAAGTTACGAAGACTGGATAAAATATATAGATACGGTCCAGCGAATGATAAACAAAACCAAGGGTCCAAAATTACTACAAAATTAAGTACATATTTCTTTGTATCTGCTAAGGGATAGGCCCTAAAAAAAATGTTTCGCAAGCAGATTTTATTTTAAACGCTTTTAACCTTCATAACTATCTTTTTTTGTTATATTATTTCTTATTTTTTTCCTGACAATATTTTTCAGCCTAGTCTTTGCCCAAGCTATAGCGACGTCGGCATCCATCTTTATCAGATTTAGCTTTTGAATCCAACACCTAAATCATTCTTAATTCAAATCTGATTTATTTAATAGTACGTGTTATAAACCGAATGACAAAGGCAACTGTTATTCAGGCTAAGTGTTTAAAAATGCATGATTCGGTTATTAACAACTTGGTTAAGCTATAATTTAGGTATTAAGTATTAGTTAACGTAATTATGGATGAAAAGGTTACATTTATAATTAATATAGGAATTAAATTGACTTGAGCTTTGAACACCTAGTCCGTTTTGTTACAGCAAAGAGGCTAGACGTGAGTGATAGATCCTTTGCTTAGTAGAAAAAAAAGTTGACTGCTAAGGTTTTAAGTTTCAAAGTCTTTTAGAATACAACTCCAAAATTATACAAATAATACAATTAAGAATACAACTTTCAGTATTAACAAGATAACAATAAAATGCAAATTTTTGACTACATTAAACTTCAGCCCGAAAAATAAAGAATCACATCTGAAAATAAAAGAAATAATCGTTTAAGTATGTATAGTAAAACAGATTTCAACTTTCTCCAGTTAAAATATAAGTGAAAAATCTTTGAATAACTTGTAAAATTACTTTTGAAGAAAGTTTGCCTTCGAAATGTATAATTTTCTTTAACATCTACCTACAATAGCCCTTTAGCATATTTCAGAAGAAAAATTAAAATATTTGTGATAGGTATCTTATTAATTTTGTTTCCTTTTTCTTGAAGTTTTTTATGTAGCTGCAAATAACGATTCTGTCTCACTGTTAAGTTGGCGATTTATTGATAGTGTTCACGTCTTTTAATATCACAATGAAGTTAATATTATCGCAGATAATGTGAATTTATGTTGCTTTAACACACCACACTACCTAATCCAAACGATTGTAAGTTAACTAAATTTGAAAAAAAATAGGGCATAGGAAGATCGGTAGCCATCACTTCAGATAACAAGACTCCCGTAAAACTTAACTACCATATAAGCTCCGACTAAGTTGTCTTTGCCTAAACCTAACCTCAAATTATCTTAACATTATACAAATATTAAATACACCGAAATCGATATCGTAAAACAATACCGGTGTTATGCAGTTATGATTAAATTGCTAGTTTACTATTTGACAAGGCGTGTCTCAACGCGTTTGATTGACGGCTGAACTATTGACTACCAAATACAGATAAGGAATTTTTAATGATGTTGGAATCCGTTCGGAAGTTTGGTCTGAAGTACTGTGATGTGGAGACAATGTTATGGAATGTTTCCGTGTTGCTGAGGCCCTTATTGCTAAATGTAGACAGCCGGAATAAGAAACGTAAGTATCAGTCTCTGTTATGCTTATATTGATTTATATTGTGTTGATAACTGAACTCCTCCTAAACGGCTCGCCCGATTTGGATGGTTTTTTTTGTATGCGTTTGGGTGGCGAACTGGATCGTTTAGATTCCAGCGGAAAGAAGGTCGCTGGATCAGCTAGTTATATGTAGAAATAGAGTGAAAAAGAGTGTCTTTGAGTGTTGGAAATTCGAATTTCAGATGAAAAGGTACTGAGGTTGATCGAAACTAATCTTAAATATTGGTTTATCACCTCTCGTCATTAAATGGCCCTCAAATGTATAAAAATTACATTAACGATTGTAGGTATGTTACTTGGCTAATGGGTCCCTGGTCAGTCATCTTAAACACCCGAAATCCAGTCTTGTCAGGGTTCAGGCGCCAAATACTTTACAAGGACCGTACCTAATTAGACCATCTAAAATTCAGAAGAGAAAATACTTAGCTGTAAAGCTTCTAAGAGTTATCAGAAGGAAACACTGCTGACATCGCTCTAAACGGCGCGGCGTCTTGCTTAAACAAGAACTACAGTCGTGAGACTGTCGTGCCTCTGGGGGTCTATTACCACATCTAGCAGTAATTTTAAGAGGTGTCGGTAGCTCCAGGTCTAAAATCCATGTATTTTCAATCTGCCTCAATAAAGCTCGGTGATAACTTATAATCACATTTCTGATCTTTTTATCCTTTATATATATATACCTTTCCTTTATCCACCTATATTTTTCCTTTTTGTTTTTCAGCCATCCCAATACTGTACTACATTCTGGCGGTGTCGATATCCGTGGGCTACTTCTACGTGTACCTGATATCCATGGTGTGGTTCGTGTTCTACCGATGTGCGGAGACAGGCGACCTGTTGGCCGCCATCATTATCTTCTCACTCGGCTCCTCCAGCGAGATCGGAACTGTTAAACTTAGCTTCATGTTTGTGTATATGTAAGTTGTGATAGTAAACATAAAAAATATAAAGTTAAATACTAAAACACTCGCTACGAGTGTAAGGAGAGATCATCTAAAGAGTATTCGCAACTTTTTACTCAGCTAATGATATAAGATAATAAAGATTAGAAAAAATATAGTAACAAGTACTAGGATTTCATCTAAAAAAGTATTAATAGTAGACCCTTCAGTTCAACAGTTCTTTAGTTAATTGCCAGCAATACATTTTTTTACAACTTTATGTGTAAACAGTCAAAGCTTACGCTTAGACTAACTGCGGAGAAGTTAGACTAAGAATTACAAAAAAATAACGGATACCAAATTTATGATTTCCATACATAACAAAAATTATAAGGTCTGTTTTGGGCAAACAAAATCAATTACTCAATTTTTTATATCCCCAGTAAAAAGGTACGTTGGATAGTATCAGAGTGCCTCGCTTGCGATGCCTCCGTGATCCCCGGCAGCCGGTTCTCGGAGAACCTCATGGTGACGCTGCGCCACGTCAAGAAGAGGGCCATCATCTTCTGGATGGTGATCATCGGGAACGGCGTGGTGTACGTCATGAAGCCGCTCGTCACTCCCGGCAGACATTTTACTGAGGATCTCTTCATCCTGTATGGTAAGTTTTAGGAATTGTGTGATTATGCGTATTGCCAAGTCATGCGAATTGATTTCAAAGCATTTTTTTTGTGATATTTGAATAATTTTGTTCTTGATCTTTCTAGACGATTTTTACTTGGACAACTTTTAGTCAAGACACGTCGTACAGTTGTACTTCAAAAATCGTAGATTTATTATTGTTTTTTGTTAAGTAATTTATTCACTATTAGGTATTTTAAAATCTTTTAGCATACATATTATGTGTTTGTTGTTTCCCATTCTGTATTTGCTTAAACGATACCAACAAAATTAATTAATAAAACTGAATTACTCCATATCCAACTTACATTACAAATAAAAAAAAATACGTATTACTAACAAGACGTATGCGGTAAACTTTTCCATTTATAAATTACGAAATAAACTTTTCAATAATACAAAATAGATATCAACTAGGTAGGTACGTAATGCAGAGTCATAACGGCAACGCTGCAAAACGTGTTGTGATTCCAACCGAACCGCGCAGTTTGCGTCCGTGCGCGTCACAGACTATACTACTCTACAGCTTATTACACGGCGTCCGCTCGCTAACGTTCCAGAATGTTCGATACGGAAAAATTAATTACGGAAATACAACGCAGGGAATGTCTGTGGAATAGCAAGAGTAAAGGCTATTTAGATAAAGGGGCCAGAAGGGAGGCTTGGGAAGAAATAGGAAGGTTGTATCATGATGATTGGGACACAGTTTCATCTGAAGAAAAGGATACAAGAGGTAAGAACTTTAATTAATTATTCTTAATTATCGTAAAGAAGTGAAAGATTCATTTAAACATAAACATAAGGAGTGGTTATTATTGTTTTTTTTTTCAGTGATCCGTACGGACGGGTACGTTTAATTTTTTTGATAACAATTGAACAACGCTTGTCATTGTTTGTTTTTGATTACTCTGTATTGTTATTTTAGTGTCTTTAATTTAAATACGTTGAATTATTAATAAGGTTTACTAATTGAATGGATTAGTGATTGTAAATATTTCTTGATTGTTTTTTGCTAATGAAGTGAATTATTAAAATGAAAAACTGCCTAAGTACTTGAAATAAAAACATTTGATTTTGTAGCTTTTTGATAGTCTAAAACAAGTCTAAAACTAAAGAATATTGATACGTACTATTAATATCTACTATTTGTTTACTGCTAGCGTTTCTCTTAATTTTATTCATATGTCATATGTGTGTTTACATCAAACAGTAAAAATATTTTTTGTTTCAGTGGACTATTTAGTTAGAAAATGGCGGAACGTGAGGGACTACTACATGCGATCAAAAAAGCGAGACAGCTATATTCAAGAACACCCGAAAAAGGCTTCAAAGAAAAAGAGATACTACTATTACGATCAACTCCGCTTCCTAGATGCTGTTTTTAAGAGCAGATCTTACAGTATAAGTGATAGAGACGAAGTGACGAATGGTGAAGATTTAGATATGTCAAATGATATTACATATGAACCGTGTTTCATAACAGAGGATTCGAACGAAGCTCCATATATAAAAGAGGAAGAGAGAAGTCCACAAGCCATGGCATTCCCGCTGCACGTGCCTCTCGAGAAACCAGACCAAGATCTAAACGTGACGGCGAATCAAAACTTCTTGCTGTCATTACTACCGGATATGACGTCACTGAATGAGCGGCAAAATATTATGTTCCGTATCGGAGTTCTTAATTTGTTAAATAGTTTGAAATTTGGAGCTACAGATGGTACGCAAAATTAAGTGAAAAAACATAAAGGAATGGTCGAAAACCAACCAGAGTTTTTTTGCAGTCATCAATTATTTGAAATATAAAATGAAAGATGTCAGAGAATATTATTTGACATGTTATTGAGTACCGTACTTAAATATCAGGCTTAACTTATATTATTTAGCCCCTGCTAGTTAGACCCCTACGAGATAGATAACATTGAACATGACAAAGATTAGAATTCAAGTTTGTGAATTCTATAAAATTTACAAGAGGGAATGAAAAAAAGGTTAATACTTCTGTTATAATATGACTCAAAAAGTAGCTAAACCATTAAATAAGTACAATTTATTGAAAAAAGGTTTAATTACCTCTTCGTTTTTGTAAATTGTTATCTTTATCGTAATGCAATTACAAATAGTATTATTGTTGCATAATTTTTGTTTTCATTAAATCCTATATTTATAAGTTGACATTACCTACCTGTTGTCCGTCGCTTCTCCTTCAAGAGTAAGTTTGTGTAAATGGTGTTCGGATATAACAAACCCAAAATTACGTTTTCCTAAAAAAAATGTGTTGTTTATTTAGATTATCGTTTTAAATCAAGCCAAGCTAGAATCAAATATAACATGATTATACTGGAAACTTGTTTTTTTTTTGTATTACTGGGCCCGTAGTCTTGCTGCGCGTTCAATAAATGCTTTTCAGGTACAAACATAGCAGTTGGTATGAGGTCCGTGGTAACTTGTACTTTTTTGTATAGACGAGACTGATCTTTCTATCTGCAGGGTTAGAGCCAATGCTTGAGTCTCCTAACTACGAGTTATCGTTCGTCGCGTGCGTGGCAGGAGTCATCTTCTGCTGCTACCTCCCCGCCAACATCACCGCCTTCCTGATCGTCGTCATCGGCTACATCGAGGCTCAGATGCTGGGCCTCGCGCAAGAACTCATACTCCTATGGGGCGATGCCGAAGAATACTACTACAAAACAAAATCCTTCAGCATCCTCAACGAAACCGAAGAACTCAACGACACCAAAAACAAAATAATGAACGACTATGTAGAAAAACATTTGAAAATTATAATTACTACGCACGGTCGAAACATAAATCTGTTACGACAAATTGAAACTGTATTTCGAGGAGCTATTGTCTTGGAATTCTTCCTCCTAACCGTTGGTCTGATATCAGAACTACTTGGTGGGCTAGAGAACACATATTTGGAAGTCCCATTCGCTTTGATTTGCGTTGGGATGGACTGCTTCATAGGTCAGCGGGTAATAGATGCGGGGGTCATATTTGAGAACGCGGTGTACGACTGTAAATGGGAGCATTATAACGTCACAAACATGAAGATCGTGTTGATGATGCTGCAAAGTTCACAGAAGAAGATGCAGCTGTCTGCGGGTGGCATCATCGTCTTAGACTTCTGCTGTTTGATGCAGATATTCAATTCTGTATACTCCGCGTACACAACGCTAAGGACGACAATGGACTAGTAGATGAGAATGAAAACTTAAAACCTAATAATTGAAAAAATAATGCTTTAAATTAATTAGTTATTCATGCTTCAAAATCATTTATGAGAGTCAACGGACATGACGTGAGAAGCTGAAGGAAGCGTTGAGACTGACTAGAGAAAGATTTAGCTGAGTTATTTACATACCCCCATAAAGTAAATTCATATTAATTTCAATTAAGTAATATCTTCTCGTAAATGAAGAATAAAGATGGATGATGCTAATTTGATAAATTAAAAAATCACATGTAACGTAGAAAACTAAACCAAACGCAACTCTAATAAATTGAACTTAGCAACCTTTAAAAATAAGGCAAAATGAATAGAAGATCTCGAAAACTCCACAACACCTCTAAAAGAACATTTCGCGAAGATGATTAAATAGTGAGTACCTACGAGATTGTCATGGTTTTCGTATGACGGGTTTTTCAAAATTGTTCCAAAATTATTAACTACGGATTTTATTGGATTTATTAAATACACTATTTGGCGCCTTACTTTATTTTACTTTTTCCAAATTCTGTTAGGCTTATCGGCTGGTTTTGTATTTATTAACATTTTATTTACGACGATTATTTTTAGAAACGAAATTGGCATGTACTTGTTGAACAACATGTTCTTAGCAAATTGACAAAAACTTAGACAACTCAACGAAGAAACCTTCTTATTATCGTTTTATAAAACCAAATTTCCATCCACAGGTTTAGAGCCGATGCTAAAAACTCCAAATTACGAGATAGCCTTCATGCTATTCGTGGCTGGAGTGACGTTCTGCTGTTACCTCCCCGCCAACATCACCGCCTTCCTCATCGTCGTCTCCGGGTACGTTGAGGCTCAAATGCTGGCACTAACAGAAGAACTATTACATCTATGGGAAGACGCTGAAAAACATTACGATGATGCGATATCTAATTCAATTACTGATAGAAACGAAGACAAGAATGCTGTTAAAACCAAAATAATTAACGACTATCTCGAAAATAATCTTACCTAACCTAACCTAACCTAATTATTTGAAATTGAAACGGTGTTCAGGGTTGCTATAGTACTGGAATTCTTACTTCTAGTGATAGCTCTTATAGCAGAACTGTTGGGTGGGTTGGAGAACACTTGGATAGAGCTCCCATTCGCTTTGATGCAAGTCGGTATGGATTGCTTCACGGGCCAGCGGTTGATGGATGCCAGCATCAAGTTCGAAAAAGCAGTGTACGACTGCAAATGGGAGAATTTCAATATAAAGAATATGAAGACTATACTGATAATGCTACAGAACTCGCAGAAGACGATGCAGCTGTCGGCCGGCGGCGTCATCGTGCTGAACCTCAGCTGCTTGATGCACGTCATCAGGTCTATATATTCAGCGTACACGACGCTAAGAACTACAATGAGTTAATTTCAAAAGAAATAAAAGTAAATAGTTGTATTAGTCTCACTGATATGTAGATCTAGATAGATCACTGGTAAAAGGAAATAGAGAGAAAAACAATGATCTCCAATTATACCTCCAAGAAAATGCAGCGCTATAAAACGTTTCCTATACAAAAAAAAAACAAAGTGTCGTGGCAAAATCACCCTGCAATATGAAACTAAATATGCTTACATAATGACTACACTGATGACCTGTCGTCGAAGCTACGTCATGCAATAACTACCGAGCACAAACAAAAGTTACCAGATTGAAAAGAAACAAAGTTTATGAATAACATTAAATCGTAATATAGTAATTACATGAAGGATTACAAAACTTTTTCCATAAAACGTTATAACTATCATTTGCTTGAGTAATTCAATGAAAAAACCGAAATTATTACCAAAGTTACAATCATTATTTGTCTTAAGAATCCTTCATTCTAAATATCAGAGTGATGCAGACACCTTTTGTTTGAGAATGTGAAGATATTTGAGCTTATCAAAATGGGTCGAAAAATTACTGAAGAAATTCGCAAGTTTGGCTTGGAGTATTGTGATCTGCCGACAATGTTATCCAATGTGTCTGATATGCTGAGAATATTGACTCTAAACATCGATGGACGAAACAACAAACGTATGTACAAGTAAATCACTTTAATTGGACTTATTTAGTTTTTAGTCAACACATTCCAAATAATATGTATTAAAACATAGTTAACAAAATTGTAAGGTGAATGTCATTCTTGCTATACAATTAAAAATGATATAGTCTGGTATGGATCTGATGTAATCCCTTGCTGTGATTTTTGCATCAAAGTATTCTTTAGAACAGGTTAGTTGCCCCATTTCATTCAAATATTCTAAATAGTAATTGTAATTCTAATGGTAATTCTTGGCGTTCGTCACATAACTTTAACATTTGAATCATCTTCTCTAAATCCAGTATTACATTTACAGCCATCCCCACGTTTTTCTACGTGTTAACGATATCGGTATCCATAACGTATTTCTACGTGTACGTGTTCTCCGGCATCTGGTTCACGTTCGTCCGCTGCCGCGAGACAGGTGACCTGGTGGCCGCCGCCATCGTCTTCTCCCTGAACAGCACCAGCGAGGTCGCCATCATCAAGCTGTTCTACATGAGGATATATGAGTTAGTATGGTGTACAAAAACAAGGCCTATAATTCTCAACAGTCTGCATTTAAACTTTTACGCTACTCTGATTAACACAAGACAAAATCCAAGCACTGTATTATTATTACAACTTTCCTGGAGCGAATTTATAATAATTCATTTACTCACGAGTTTATCTGGATTGGCCGTCTCGTCGTCTGTCTCGATGTCTTTGATTTCCGTTCGACTTGAGGCTCTGTCGCCATCTCAGCTCACGGTTAAACACTAAAGTTATTTATCGTGCGATCCCGATAAACTGAAACGTTAAACTTTACAAAATGAGGTTTCAAACTCGCATTGACAATGAAAATCGATTGTCCTCGTTTACCGCTTTTGTTATTCATGCTCTGTGCCTAATAATATTCCTATACTTTTTATATTCTCCTCTCTTCTTCCTTTACGAATTTTTTTTTTAAGTTTTATTATTTTTCAGGAAAAAACTCAAGAACTTAACAAACAGATATCTAGCGTGTGACGCCCTTGTGGTCAAGGGAAGCCGGTTTGCACAGAACATGACGAAGGCTCTCAGGAGTGTGAAGAAGCGAGCCATCATCTACTGGCTGGTGCTCATGGTGGACGCCGTGCTGTATGTGGCACAGCCCATCGTCACGCCAGGACAGCATCTCACTGTCGACGCTTACGTCATTTTCGGTAAGTACCTAAGTTAGCGAACTGTCAACATGTGTATTGATATTTGTTATTCGGTAGGTATGATCAAATTGCAATATAAAAAAAGATCTGTTTGACCCAGTTAGCCATTCGAATCTCAACACCAAAATGTTTATTTTTATTCCTAAAACTGTTATTCTACCACCTAAAATAGTCAAAATACCCATTTTTTTAGGTCTAGAGCCAATGTTTCAGTCTCCTAACTACGAGATAGCCGCCGTAGTGATGGCCATCGACGTCATCTTCATCTGTTACACAGTCGCCAATGTTTCTGGCTTCCTCATAGTTATCATCGGGTACACGGAGGCTCAAATGCTATCCCTAAGCGACGAAATGCTACACCTATGGAGTGACGCCCAGAACCATTACCAGAAAACTATGAAAGAATGGAGCAATTTTGAATCAGTTTATTTTGAAAACAAAATATTCAGTGATTATAAAGAAGAGGATATACTTAATCAGTACATAAAAGAGAATCTTGTTGACATTATAGGAAGACACGCCGTCAATGTCAATCTGTTGGAGGAGATCGAATATGCAATGAGAGGACCAAACGCTGTCGGATTCCTATTCCTTATTACTGGTTTAATAGCGGAGTTGCTCGGTGGACTAAACAACACTATGCTACAGATACCATTCACGTTAATACAAGTAGGGGTAGACTGTTACATAGGGCAAAAGGTCATGGATGCCAACATTAGGTTCGAACAAGCTGTGTACGACTGCAAATGGGAGAACTTTAATGAGTCGAATAAAAAGATAGTGTTGGTGATGCTTCAGAACTCGCAGAAGACGATGACGTTGTCTGCCGGGGGCATGGCCACGCTGAGCTTCAGTAGTTTCATGTCAATTATAAAGTCCTCGTACTCAGCTTACACTACGCTAGGGTCCATGATTTAATGAACACGGCTATTTTAATATTTAGAGGAACAGTTGTAGTTATTATTTTGATACAAAATACATAAAAGCGACAGTTAATAGGTAGATATTTATGTAAGAATACAAACATTAGGACAGGTATAAAATGGATCCGTTATATATTTTTTGGATTTTAGGTACAAGTTAGAAATTTAGCACATATAGGTAAAATTATGTTAAGTAGTAGCCTGTTAAGGAATTACACAATTATATACTGAAACTGTAAAAAAAAAACTGTTTGCTTAGTCAAAAGTAAAGGAGTACAAGTATTTATTTGAAGAAATAACAAAAAGCTTGAAGTGGTTTAAAAAGCATCGTACATCGGTAAACCATGATGGCGGCCATTCGAAAATACGGGCTAGAATATTCCGACTTAAAATCTTCTATGGGAAATGTTGCTTTTCTATTGAAGGCGCTTACATTGAAAATTGATGTACGTGATGAAAAGCGTAAGTATTAAAGTTACCATTTATTTTCACTTTTACTTGAACTATAAATAAATAAATGCGGACAACATCACATACATTGTTCTGAACCCAAAGTAAGTTGCTAAAGGAATTCAGATACAACGAAGGTACCATAAACACCCAGACCCGAGACAATGTAGGAATGTGAATTTTTACATTGACTCGACCGGGGATCGAACCCGGGACCTCAGAGCTAGCGACACCTTGAAACCGGTGCGTACGCGTGCGTACTGTCGCCACTCGACCACGGAGGTCGTCGAACTATGGAATCTAATACTTGTATCGAGAGGATTTCATGAACATTAAAGTCACAGGCACAAGATATAAAGACTCAAAACAAGCATTCTGTATTTTTTCTTTTCATTGTTGAAAAGAAACGGGCTTTTGTGCACTTGCGGTCGTAGTTAAGGGTCAAAATAGAGCAAAGAGATAGTAAATAATCGAATCGAATCTAAAATAAAGACTTTCTAAAGTGAACCTAACTGCTTCGACTTTACGTTCTTATTTAAATTTACATCATTTTTCAGGTATCCCCATCATCTTCTTCATCCTGACGCCGGTGGCAGTTCTCTGCTATCTCTACGTGTATTTCGTCTCTATGATATGGTTTGTCTTCTGTCGATGTCCAGAGACGGGAGACTTGCTGGCGGCTCTCATTGTGTTCTCATTGGGCATCGCCAGCGAAATCAGTGCGGTCAAGTTTCTGTATATGCTTATTTACATGTGAGTAAGTTTATAAGGAGCGTTCCTCAAAAAACGAGTCTGAGTCCCGAGTCAGCCGTAGTAAATTTTTCACTTTTTTGTTAATTCTAAACCGGAATCGGATAAAAAATAATATTTACCAATTATAAAACAATTCCAGCAAGGATGTTCGCCAAATCGTATCCGATTGTCTATTGTGTGACTCCAAAGTGGTCCCTGGGTCCCGCTTCTCAGGCAACCTATTGAAGACCCTCAGAGACGTGAAGAAGAGAGCTATGTTGTTCTGGATGGTTATCATCGGGAACGGCTTGATGTATATCGCTAAACCCATCCTCTTGCCGGGCAGACATTTTATGGACGACGTCTTGGTACTTTATGGTTTGTTTTTTGACTACTTCTCTCCTATCTTTTTCTGTCTAGAGAATATTATAAATATTAGGTACACAATTTCACAAAAGCCTTTCTATATTTACAGGTTTGGAACCCATGTTTGAGACGCCTAACTTCCAAATCTCTTTCATAATGATGGCGATGTCAGACTGTTTAATTTGCTATCTCACCGCAAATATTTCGGCCTTTCTTATCATCATAACAGGGTACGTTCAGGCTCAAATGACCGCTTTAGCTGAAGAACTTAAGCATGTATGGGATGATGCTGAAGAAAAATATTTTCAAAATAAAGAAGCTGTTGATATATCCGAGACTGATGACTCTAAAGACAAAATCATTAATATGTATGTCAAAGAAAATTTGAAGAAGATAGGAAAGAGTCACGCGGTAAATCTAGACCTACTTGGTCAAATTGAAGGGACCTTCAATGGAGCTATAGCAATAGAATTCTGTCTCTTAATCACTGCTCTAATAGCAGAATTGCTTGGAGGACTCGAAAATACGTATATGGAGGTACCGTTTGCATTAATGCAAGTTGGCATGGACTGTCTGACGGGGCAGAGAGTGATCGACGCTAGTGTGATGTTCGAGCAAGCCGTGTACGATTGTAAATGGGAGAGGTTTGATAAGAAGAACATGAAGTCCGTGATGATCATGCTGTTGAATTCCCAGCAGTCGATGTCTGTGACCGCTGGTGGAGTCACTACACTGAACTACGTCAGCTTCATGGCTATCATTAAGTCTATTTATTCTACTTACACCACTTTGAGGTCTACTATGGATTAAGATGAAAGCGGTTCCGCTTTTTTTCTACTTATAACTGTACCATTCTTTCACATGCTAATTTAAAATATTTGTAATGATAACACTTGTTGTCACACATTTTTATTATATGTTCTTTTCGTCACTAAATAAATATATGTGCACTAGCAAAAAAAAATGTTTTACTTCAGCTTTATTTGAATGTATGTAAGAATATTTACCCGAACCGAAACCGAAGTCATGTTTCTACAAGATTAAACATTAAATTAATTTCTATAATGTATGGTACTGACCCGTTTAATTCACGATATTCATCGAAAATTCTCAAATACTTATACAGTAGGACGAAATGCCAGTTTTTTTTATAATCGTTAACGCTTACCGAAGTTAATTATGTAAGATGGCTGTTAGGAAAACATGATCGTGAATTAAGAAAAAAAAAAGAACTAATAAGTCAATTATTTAAGGTGGATTTATGATTCCACATTCGTTATTGACTCCTACTCATACGTGTTTTTACTGTATTATCAAATGTTTGTCAGAAATAAAAAGTGACGTGTTATTATAAAACACACAGAGCATAAGGGTGGCCATGTGGCTATTGTTTGCAGGAATTGTCCTTGATATCATGTTTGTAGTAGACACTGTACCTACTACTTAATTAAGGTCTTTTTTTTGTATGAGTGTCAATTACGTCATTCCACTAAAATGAATGTACAAATGGGAAGGAATAACAATCTTTTCGGGAAAGTATTTAAACGCTTAAGTTCAGTACATGTGAACGATTTGTTCGGCGCTAGCCAGGAAAATGTATCTTGTTACAAGCACTATTGAAAGTCAGTTGTTAATTTTTAGATTATATTAGGGAATTATGTGCGTTTAGAACATTGTCCCAAATTATTAAATAAAAACGATTTTAAGGTGATTGTGTTTCACATAGACTAAAATGAGAAACGATCCCGTTTGCTTCCGTTTCCGAAAAAAGCATGTTGAATTTGATACCTTTCTTCGCCAAGAGATGGCGCATTACACAAGATATTTGGAAAGAAGATAAAAGGTGTGTGTTAATGTAACAACTTTTCGTGACGATAGATGGCATTAGTAGTTGCAAAATATTAACAACATTTGTAAAAAGCTAATCCATATTACAAATAGTTGCGTTGTTTAACTGTGTTACTAAGTATTCGGCGATTGACAAGATGCGTTGTGCCTTTTTTGGATATCTAACATTCCTAAACAGTAATTCCTTGAGGATGCAAATACATTACTAGCCTACATTATTTTCATATCTTTCTTAAGGAAATTTCAAAATTACTTCATAGCGTTTTACTCTTGCGTATTTTGCGACTAGCATCCTAAGTTTTTGGCGGTGCGACCCCACGTCAGCTCATTTTTAAGGACTCATACTCAACACAAAAGACAATTTTAGAACAAAACAGCTTTTAATGAGTATGTATTTTTATTTTTATATTCCTCTTAAGACCAAATGCTTAAACGTCAATCACCTTTCAGATTCCTTTAAACATAACTTTGTCTATTTTGTTAATACAGGTTTTCTTAACATGAGAGATATTTAAGAGTATATCAAAGCTTAATATCATATCAATCTATGGCTGTAAGCTTACTAGTTTTAAATTTGTCTCACATTTAAACCCAAACATGGTCGTGTATTTGGAAAACCCGTCAATTCACAGGTGTTAACCCGTCAGCACCTGATTATAGATCTTTATAGTTCGGTTACCGCTATAGTACATGTATAACCGCTTGTTATTTCATTTTAAATTCATGTCTCACTAATTAACTCTTTGTATAAAAGGGTTTTTATATTTTTTACCTTTAAAACATCTTAATATTCCTTCTTAAGTTCTTTTTTCATTGACGTACTGTACCATATACGCTAAATGGATGATCGTTTTCTTCTATATATAAACTGAAGAAGAAAGAAAGAAATATCAAGAAGTACGTGAATGACAGTACATCTGATAAAAAAAATGTTCTAGAATTCTCCATAAAATTTCCAGCAATCGATTATTTTTCTAAGATGGATGCCATTCGTAAGTTCAGTTTGGAGTACTGCGATCTGACGACTATGCTCAGCAATGTGGCTGTGCTGCTGAGGTTCCTGACTGTTAATATAGACAGCAAGTACCATGAAGGTAATGTATAATGAGAAATTGGCAATATTAAAATGAAATCCATAGCTCCAAGGCGTCTACCAACGCGTCTTAAAGTAGTATTATCATGGATGTATATGAGTATTAGTTTTACATACCCTCAATCAATTAATTTTAAGACGTGACCTCAGTTCCACCGTAAAGTTTTAGTGCCATTACCAAACTCCGACTACAAACTTATGAAAAAGTATTATGCGTAATACTTAGTAAGAGTGGCAGTAATATCTAATCCTTAAAAGGTTGAAAAAAATGTGTGGTCATTGCATCCCACCGCTAGACTGGACACAGGCCTTCAACCAAGGTATACCAAAATACTCCATTCTTAGCTTTTTATTTTGGACCATTTGAATCCGTGAATCATTCATGTTTTTTCTGAAGTTATTAAGACAAGTAGATGTCCCTCCAGGTATCCCCTTCATCTGCTACCTGGTCTCCATCGTGACGGCCGCGTGCTACTTCTACGTGTACCTGTTCAGCATGGCGTGGTTCGTGTTCTGGCGCTGCCGCATCACGGGCGAGCTGGTGGCGGCCATGGTGGTGCTGTCCCTCGGCATCTCCAGCGAGATCGGAACCCTCAAGCTGCTGTATATGTGGGTTTATATGTAAGTGTGTTTGGTATATGATAATTTTTAGTATCATGAGATGTGTTGAGACAATTCAAATAAAGTATAATCACAATTTAAATAAAATGAAGTCTATAAAAGTTGTCCAAAATATTCTTCAAATTATGAATTACAGAGAAACAGAAAAACCAAAGTGAGTATCCGTTTCGACCCCGGTCCCAATTAATTCGGATTACAGGCGTTCTACTAGCTTCAAATAAATTATGCCCCCCTGCATTATTGTTGTGAACAGTGACAAATACAAGAAGATAGCTGACGACTACTTGGAGTGCGACTCGCAGGTGGTCCAGGGCAGCCGTTTCCAGGCGAACCTGCTGAAGTCCCTGAGGAACGTGAAGAAGCGCGCCATCATCTACTGGATGGTGCTGGTCGGGAACGGAGTGCTGTACCTCATGAAGCCCATTGTGATGTCCGGGAGGAACCTGCCGGAGAACTACTACGTTATTTATGGTAAAGTATTTAGCTACCGAGATGGTAACGGGGTTGCTAATCTTGCCCTAAGATAGTCCGGTGTTTCATCAAAGTGAAGGATATTAACTTTTGTTATTTGAGCTTGCACGTATAACATTTTATGGACGCACAAACATTTGTTTTGTATTTTTGTCGATAGTCAGTCCAATTCTTTATTTCACTTATTTTTTTTCTTTCACTTTTCTCTAAGCCAAGATTATTTCCAGGTCTTGAACCAATGTTCGTAACTCCAAACTACGAGATCGCTTATCTTATGACGATCGCTGGAATATTCTTCATTTGCTATCCTCCAGCAACCGTGACTGCGTATCTCATCGTCATTACAGGCTACACAGAATCACAGATGCTGGCTCTGAGCGAGGAGATGCTGAACGTTTGGCCCGACGCCGTCAAAGACGCGAGGTCACAAATAGAAGAGACTAATTCTATAGCAAACTTCAATGAATATGATCATGAGACCAAGCTTATCATTAATAAGTATCTAGCAAAGCGGCTAAAGGAGATCGTGGCTCGGCATTCGATTGTCATCAATTTGCTGCGACAGGTGGAGAGCGTGTTCAGAGGAGCGATAGCCATGGGCTTCGTCCTGTTGATACTTGGACTGATAGCAGAACTGCTTGGGAAGTTAGAGAACACGTACCTTCAGATGCCTTTCGCATTCATGCAGGTAGGTGACTGGTTAGTTACATATACTAAAGTAAAGCACTCCAAAAATATTTGTATTGTAATGTTCTCATAATCCAATCCCGTGTAGCTAGAATGAAAAACATATACACCTGTCAAACAGGACCCGAGACAAAATCGCGTTCTTGTATTTCCAGGTGGCAATGGACTGTTTCTCTGGCCAACGCCTCATGGATGCCAGCATCGTCTTCGAAGCTGCAGTTTACGACTGTAAATGGGAGAAGTTCGACAAGGCCAACATGAAGATGGTGCTGGTGATCCTGCAGAGCTCGCAGAAGACCATGACGCTGTCCGCTGGCGGCATCAGCATGCTGAGCTTCAGCTGTCTCATGTCTGTTACTAGGGGAATCTACTCTGCCTACACCACACTTAGGTCGGCCTTGTAAAGTATGACAAATGAGGAGTAGAAATACTTATTACGTATTATGTGTTAAAAAGATAATCGATTTATATTTTTTTACATTTGAGTTAATAGACTAGTTTGTATTGTACAATACTTTTAAATATCAAGATATAGTAGTGTAGTGTTTACGAAATAAAGAAAAAAGTTCTTGATTTGATTTTTATTGACCAAAATTAACAAATGAACGACATACCACCTCCAATACGAGTTCCTATACGAATAGATTATCTGTAAAAGTGTATCGGGCCAAAGTTTTGAATCGATTAGGCAAACAGCCGGTGCAATAGTGCCCACAAACGCGGAATTAATCGGAATACGGTACCGCCGTGTTTACACGTTCTCACTGAGCTTGTTACAAAGGACTCATTCAGATACTAATGCAGTACGCAAAATGTTCAGAACCCCTGCATATTGTGTATCGTATACACAAAATACGGGCTAAACGTGTCGTTGAATGATTAAAGACGTGTCGTTCGTTCTCGTGTTAAATTAGTCGACTAGGATGCAATACATTTCACAAGAAGTAAATGGTTACATGCGAGCTGCCGTGAAGCTTTTTGCCACTACTCACCAGAAGGTTTATGTAGCCTTGCAGCGCCACTAGTGACAGAATTTTATTCACTGGAAAAGATTAAAAAAATATCTTAAGGCAGACGCTGAGTCTTAATTGACCCTTTTAGATATTTTTATTAATCTTTACCAACCTATAAGTGGATGCTGAAACACTCGTGACATATTTTGTAAGTCTTGCTATAACTTTAAGGGATGAAAGGTTTACACGGAAAAACAAGTCTGTCACGAGAAAGCAACAGCCTTGTTAACAAAAACTATAATGAGTCTCATCTACAAGCTATCATCAGTACCAGCCAATGGGAGAACAGACATGAACAATCCAAAATAGATGCAGAAATTAATAGTTCCTATACCAATTAATATCACTAACAACTATCTTAACTAAACCCTCCCCTTAACAAACAGCTCAAAACAGAAACATGTACTCTGTAATTAGCGTATTAGGAAATTCAACAACAAACACCTATTGCATACAATTTTGACACTAGCTACTCAACCGGCATAATTACTGACTGCAGCCAGTGTTTACCTGTCAACAGTATACGTCACTTTGTTAATATATACTAACCACTTAATTGCCTGTTTCAACTTCTCAGAAAATAGGGAGTAAGTTAAGGTTCGATTAGATGATTCGAGGGTTGTTGTGCAAGAACATACTTTGAGGAGTCTCGTAGCCATAGTTTCAAAAGCGATGTAACATGGCCTTCAATGTATGACAACTTGCGCGACATTTTCCGCACCGTCTATATCGGCTTTAAGAATTTACGGTTCACTTTTGAAAGAAGGCTAAAGCATACATATCTTGGGTCTCGCATCGACAAATTACTGTCTACACAAAGTACTCATAGTATATATTAATATTTCTGTTGCTTTAAGTCATCATACTTGCATGTTTAATTTTCGGGCAATGTGGGAAGAACTTCGTAAGTTCGGTCTGGAGTACTGTGACCTACCGACTATGATAGGGAACATCGGGGTGCTGCTGAGACCACTTACAGTCAATATAGACAGCACATACAAAAAAGGTATGTCGCGACTGCACGGATAGCCGAGTGCTTGAGCTTGTTCTGAGTCTGGGTGTCTTTGTCCATGTGAATTGTATGTTTGTGAAACCCCCGCGATACAAGGATTCACGGGAGTATTTATTTTTTATCAAATGATTTACTTTAAAAAAACCACTACTCCTGCATTAATGTATTTAACAGACGGATTTGAATAAAGCTCTCTTTTGCAGGGCTTTACGAATACAAGTTACAGGCACACAGACTCAGAATCAGGACAAGCATTCGGGGTACATGCTTTTTTACGCGGGGATCAAACACGCAACACGTCGCGATTGGTGGCTTTTGCGTGATGACCTGAACCACTCGGCTATCCGTGCTATCGAATCGTAAATGATCAAACATGTTTGAGCCTAACTAAACCCTTTTGACAACAGTTGGTTGTTTTAGAATGTTTTTATATAGTTGATATCGGCTAGATGGCCTAGGATTCATTAAAATCGTTTCAATAATAAAAATCGCTTAGTGTGGGATTGAGAAAGTAACCACTCCAGCTTTTTGGGCACACTCCCAGCCGGCAGCGATGCCGATGAATTTTTTTATGCCTTGATTAAATTAATTATTACTTCTATTAGTACAATCATATAGCAAATGATTGTACTAATAGAAGTAATAATAGAAATTAAATGTGTTCCTAAGCCATTCTTAACAAAAAAATCACTTAGTCAATTTCTATTTTCAGGAATACCTCTTATCTTCTACATAGTGACAGGGGTCTCGTATATCTTCTATCTCTACATATACTTGATCTGCATGCTGTGGTTCGTGTTCGTCCGGAGCCCGGTCACGGGGCAGAAGGACTCCGCCATGATAGCCGCGTCCCTGGGCATATGCAGCGAGATCGGGACAATCAAACTACTGTTTATGTTGCTTTATATGTAAGGATCATCATGTTCAGAAGAGGGAAGTTAGATAAATTATTTAACCGACTTCCGAATTGGAGTTAATTACAATTCTTGATGAAAACTTAGTTTTTATCATTTAAGGACTTAAAGGAACTCAAATTAAGAATCTGCACAATTAGCTTTGAAAATTTCAAGTTTAGAGTGTATTTTTTTTTCGCTCCTGATATTGGATTAATTATATTTTACTTTTAGAGACAAAATACGAGCGCTTACAGACGAATTCCGTGACTTTGACTCCAAAACGGCCCTGAGCAGCCGATTCTCGAAAAACCTTCAAAAGCATTTGCGGAGCACCAAGAAAAGGGCCATCACATATTGGACTTTCATGTCGATCAATGGGGTTCTGTTCATGACGAAACATTTCATCATCCCTGAACATTTGACTCAGGACACTTTTGTTCTTTACGGTAATAAACTCAACTAGATGAAATGTTATTTATTCTTGTTCAATAGATCTAAAATTCTTTACTTTTTACCTTCCTCCAGGACTTGAACCTATGAACGAATCCCCAAATTTTGAAATATCTAGCGCCATGATGGTTTTTGCCGTATCATTAATAATTGCGATCTCCGCAAGTGTGACGACTTACTTTATAATGATGACTGGATACGCCGAATCCCAACTGTTAGCTCTGAGTGAAGAGCTCTTACATCTTTGGGACGATGCAGAACTCCACTATGAGCTGGTAGCGGAGGTAGAGGCATCAAGTGTGTCTGAAGATGGAAGAAGAAAGCAAATCATTATGAATAAATACGTCTTTGATAGTCTTTGCCGCATCATCCCTCTCCACGCTACCATTAAGAAATTCTTCTACCAACTCAATGAGGTCTTCAAGGGAAGTATAGGCATCGGTCTGTTCTTGCTTCTTCTTGGAGTGATCTGCGTTCTTCTTGGTGGGCTGGAGAACACATATATGCAACTGCCTTTCGGGATCCTACTCGTCGGCCTAGACTGCTACATTGGGCAGAGGATGAAGGATGCGGGCGTCGTGTTTGAGCAGGCCGTGTATGACTGCCAATGGGAGAACTTCAACAGTCGGAATATGAAGATGGTTCTCATCATCCTACAGAATGCTCAGAAGATTGCTGTTGTCTCCGCTTTAGACTTTGTTGAAATGGACTACGTATGTTTAATGGCTACTATGAAGGCTACTTATTCGACTTATACTACTTTTAGATCCAGTATTGAGAACTGAATTTCGGAAACCCGAGCGGATTTTCCAGTAGAACGTAGTTGTCGCTGCACTTACACTAGTTAGTAATGTCGTTTTTGGAGTATTTCAAAATGAACCAAGCACCTAGCATTTCACAAATGGAACCTTTATTGAAAATTAATATATTTAGTGGTGTTACTTTAGTGTTTTTATTATACAAACCTAATACCCAGAACCTGCTTTAACGAGAAACGGTATTGTGGGGTACGCCGGCTGTTGTAGGGTGTATCGCGCTAGAGATACGGCGTTAACAGCTTCCGCTTGTTGATCCTGGACAAGTTGGAAAGGACCGGTGTCCTCATGTAAGCCTGTATGTGACCGGACACCATGAATCGGCAAACGCAGTGTAGGACGTCCTTTACAAAGATGGGTCGATGATCTAAAATGCAGCTTGTTCGGACTGGACGCGGAAGGCGGAGGACCAGGTTGTGAGCCAAATTGAGCTAGGATGATTTCCAGATAGAGATATTTTCCTAAGGGGTGAACCGAAATTAAAGAAAATAACATTTTATATTTTTCCTTTTTTAATAAGCGAAGGCGAGAAAGGAGTTTTTAATGGTAATTTTGAAATAGTCCACCTAGACTTCTATCCACGTGTAAATAATTATCACACTTCTAAAATAGAATATTTAACTATGTTTGGTTACAATGATATCATAATTACTAACTCCAGGTGGTATTTTACATCATCGTCAACCACACCTCTTATGAATAACCGTTTCAAGTTTAATACTTCATTGGTTTTCCTAGAGTTGCTAGACATTAGGTGAAACATTTTGATTGAGGAAGACTGGTTTCGACCAACTTAAATGTTGGTCTACCATTTTTCTCTAAATTACTATATATTTTTAATACCTTCTAGGTTTGTTATTAGTTGTTCGGTTTATTATCTGGGGCCGAAAATAAATATGAAATTAAAAACAATGTGGGAGCAGGTACGTAAGTTCGGGCTGGGCTATTGTGACCTGCCGACGATGTTGTGGAACGTATCAGTGTTCCTCAGGCTGTTCACACTCAATATTGACAGCAAACACAAATAAGGTAATAAGAATACCAGACACATACTTAAACACTACAAGACTTAGAAGACGAGAGTCCCCGTGACCAGTGAACCAAGCGACGTCTTATATTATTAACGCGAAACTATGTATGGCTGTATGTTCCTCTTTCACGCGAAAACCACTGAACAGATTTAGTCGAAACTTGGTACACAGAAAGTTTATAGCCAGGATAAACACCGATTTTATGCCACCGTGGGATCATTTTCGTGTCTTTCTTTGTCTCTTTCTTTCAGTCTTTTATAGCCAGACTGCTGCAGTGGTGAAGCGTGACAGCGCATTATTTGGTGTAAAGCGGTCTCTCTCTTCCACAAGTGCAAAAGTGTCACTACAATTGAATGCAGCCTTTAGTTCTACACTGCTATCTGTGATTTGGTGATTTGTGAGTCGGTCATTGAAAAAGTGGATGACTTACGGGAACTAGTCCCTGGAACAATCCTTGACCAAAATATTAATAATCATTTATGTTTCTACAGGAATATCGATATTAGTATACGTAGCGGTAGAGCTGGCATACTTCTGCTATTTCTACATTAACCTGATCAGTGTGTTGTGCTTCGCATTTGTGAGAAGTCCGCAGACTGGTCAGACGGTGGACGCCCTGTTGGCGCTATCTCTCGGAGTGCCCACTGAGATCGGGATCCTGAAGCTACTATTTATGTAACTACAAATGTAAGAGCAGTTTTGAAAGACATTGATACCATGATTAGCAGCGCGTAACATTTATCTTTCTTCCTCTTACTGCTATGTGAGATGTGGGATTGTGATGAACGATGTTGTTGATGAGTTGAGTAAGTTTATTTCAAATGATGTGTGGCCAAGGCCGCGGAGATTTAAGAGTTTTTCAGAATTGACAATTAACTTCTTGTAAACAGCGTATAATTTCATAAGCAATTTTAATTCTTCACCAGACATTTCTGTTACACATAATAATTACTTTGAAATAATAATAATATAAATAAATATTTAGTTTCTTGTAGACATAAAATTCGTAATCTTACTGATGACTTCCTAGAGTTTGATTCCAAAATGCTCCCCGATAATCGTATCTCAAAGAACGTAATCGAACGTCTACGCGATGAAAAAAAGAGGGCAATCATAGTGTGGATAGTCATCGTAGGCAACGGAGTCATGTACTTTACATGTACCTAGTTAAAGGATGTATCTTAAAAAAAAATAAGCCAAAGTCATTTTTCGACGCGGATAATTCGCTGGCTATTAATAGAAAGAAAAAATATTGATTTTGAAGTATTCCGCTCATATATAGTATAGGCTAAAGATAAAGAATTCGGTAAGGTGACAAATACGCTTGTGGGTGCCCTTTATTTAGCTGTGGGTAAAAATCGTTGCTTAACTTTGACCACTCTTTTAAGTACTTCTTATTCCAAATCAAAATCAAAAGTTTTTATTTGAAACTAGCTTTCGCCCGTGACTTTGTCCGCGTGGAATAGTGACTTCCAACAGCTGAGTACAGATAGATAGTCCACGACCAATCTAATCTAATACTCCTTGCTCTTCGCATCATTTTCAGTCCAGAGATTACATTGGCTCGAGAAGTTGAGGTTCTAACTCTCATAGAGTTTAACCGATGTGCCCTTTCCTCTGCTGATTCTTGAGAACGCGGATATTTTCTCCTCTTGGCATCACTCGAATTTCGGGATATAGATCGTTGTTTTTTAGGTGGCATTGTGTATTTTTAATGGAAGGTTTATGAAGCTACCTAACATATTTTACGAAATATATTTGTCTACTTAAATTATAGTACTTTAATAATAAAACTGATCCTAAATAACTACAAAATTAAAATCTAAAAAATATATAATTAGGTACCTAAAGTATATAACTTTTTATTTAAATACACACAAAATTCTATCCAATTATGCCTAATTAAGTATATTATTATCTACATGAACCTATTAATAAATTTAAACACCACCATAATAACTAATATTCGTAACAACTATTAAGTCAACTATGAAGAAATAAAAGTAAACTATGAATATATTTAAACACTAGCAAAACCACTCATACCTATTTCATACAATAACAACAAAACAAATCTAAAAATAAAAATATTTAGTAATAAGTACATTTAAGTAAGATAGTAACTATGTCTAGAGACTCATCGACCCCACAGTCAAACCATTGCAACGGTTTTGTGGGGCTTAGTTAATAAGTTACCTACCTATTTGTTTAAAGATAAATAAATAAATAAATAATAAACACATTAAAGACTAAAAGTAGCGCTGATAAGCACGGTTTGGTAATAACAATTACTGTCAATAAGGTCGAACAGTATTGCACGAAGTTTGCGCGTGGACTACGCCGCGAAGTGCATCGAGTGCGACAACCGATACACAAAAATAATCCTTATAGCATGATTAGGTATGCACGCGCGATGTTTTATTAGCGTATTACAGGCAAAACTATGTTTTTTTTTTTAATAAATATGTAATAATGTTAACTTTTTAGGGTTCCGTACGTCTGAATACAAAAACGGAACCCTTATAGGATCACTCGTGTGTCTGTCCGTCCGTCGCTTACAGTCAATTATCTCCGAATCTATCAGACCGATTAAGTTGAAATTTAAAATTCCTGTGACCCAAACACAGAGGTGTGACGAGAGCAGATGAAATCTGTATACGGGGGGTCATTTTTGGGGGGAAGAGGAAAATTAAAAAAAAAAACTGAAAACTGCATCGTGTGGCATATCAAATGAAAGGTCTTGTTGAGAAGATCTTAAATGTATTTTTTTGTAATTTTAAAAGAAATAGTTTCCAAGTTATTCAAGAAAATAGACGAAAATTGACCATTCCCCCCCCCCCCTTATCTCCGAAACTACTGAACCTAAAATTTTTTAAAAAATACAGAAATTAGTTTTCTCCTTATAGATTACTAGCTGTTGCCCGCGACTTCGTCCCCGTGGGTAGAAGATATAAGTTATGATTTATACCTGCCCTGTTTTTTTCACATTTTCCATTGTATCTTCGCTCCTATTAGTCGCAGCGGTAGCAGTAGCCTAAGCCTTCCTCGATGAATGGTCTATTCAACACAAAAATAATTTTTCAATTCGGACCAGTAGTTTCTGAGATTAACGCGTTCAAACAAACAATCAAACAAACAAACTCTTCAGCTTTATATATCAGTATAGATTAAATATTAATGTTTGCAAACACGGCGTAAATTAGCAAAACTAGTACCAAATCGCAAAATGGTAAAATTTTCGATGGATTGTAGCGGCAGCAGACACCTGTTCGAAATGTCAACTCTTAAGCTATGGAGGAACATGAGATACGGCCCGGTGACGTGCAAACAGCGAAGTCTCAAAAAGAAATTATACATTTTATTTGTTCTCAATCTTTATTTCCGAGTCAGACCAACTCGATCAACCTTTTTTGATTTTCTTCTTCCATTCTCACGCTATGAATTATGATTATACCAAAATAAAATAAATAAACATAAAAAATATGTTCTAAAAAGAAGTTTCTGATACTCATTTTAAAATAGTCTAACTAGACTCTTAGGGAGTCTGCAAGTGTAAATAATTGTCACACGTATGTATTGTTACGATGATATCATAATTACTACGTGCAGGTGGTATTTAGTGTCATCGTCAACATCACACCTCTTGTTAATAATCGTTAATTACTAACTTGTTAAATACTTCATTGTTTTTGTTACACATTAGGTGAAAAGTTTGACTGAGGGAAACCCCTTTAACTTTTTAAATTTGGTCTATACCTTGTCAATATTTTGGGTTTCTCACAGGTTCTATTTCATACTGATTTAAGAGTAAATAAAGACATTAATGTTTTTAGTTGACTAGTTATTTATTGCGATTGTAAATAAATTAGAAATTCTAAGAATGTGGGAGCAGGTTCGTAAGTTCGGTCTGGGCTACTGCGACCTGCCGACGATGTTGTGGAACGTGTCCGTGTTCCTCAGACTGTTCACACTCAATATTGACAGCAAACACAAAAAAGGTAATATTTGTAAGATTTTAGAACGAGAGTCCTCCTTACCAGTGCAGTCAGTAGGCTGACCCACACCTTATGTAGCAGGAGTGCTGCAGGCCTGCAAACTGGTGAAAGAGACTTACTACAAGTAGATGTAGCCTCTGTGGATAAATTTTTGGGATATTTTGAATCGAGAGGCCTGGTTTAAGAGGGAAATTTGATCACATTATAATTATCAATATTATATTTGACTAAATGTTATATACGTATCCAATATTTTTTGAAAATCTGCCCGACGGACTAAACAGTATATTTGTCAAGTACACTATTATCATGTACGTTTTCAATGTCTACAGGAATACCGACATTGGTTTACGTAGCGATAGCTTTTGCATCCTTCTGCTATTTCTACATCTACTTGTTCAGTATGCTGTGGTTCGTATTCGTGAGGAGCTCGGGGTCTGGCCAGACGGTGGCCACCATGATGGCACTGTCTATCGGAGTGCCCACTGAGATTGGAATCCTGAAGCTGATGTACATGAAGTTAAAAATGTATGAGTATGTTTTAAAGAATTATTGCCATAGTAATTTAAGGTACATCATAGAATAAAGTTTATCCGTGAGCATGGATGAAAATGAGATCTATTTTGTTAGTGATTTTTAAGGTTACCGTAATTCTGTTGCAAAGTTTTCATGTTTCAAAACAGTCTCGTATTGCGAGCGGATTTTTGTTTCAGATTTATTGATATATATTAAAAACCCTTTTTAATATAATTCATTACAATAATACATGTTTATTTTAGAGAAAAAATACGGAAACTTACTGTTGACTTCCTAGAGTTCGATTCCAAAATGGTCCCCGGCACTCGTCTCTCAAAGAACGTCCACAGACATCTACGCGATGTGAAGAAGAGAGCCATCGTATTGTGGATAATCATCGTAGGCTGTGGAATCATCTTCATCATCAAACATTTCATCGCTCCAGTCCACTTGTCTGATGAAACGTTTGTCGCTTATGGTAATAGAAACGAAGATAAGATTTTCCCGATAATTTCTTACATTACTAAACACCTGAATCTGCTTTACCTACAGGGTTCAGGTCGATGAAGGAATCACCAGACTATGAAATAGTAGCCGTCATGATGATCGTGAGTGTTACATTGATATCCGGGATATCGGCGAACGTGACAGCCTACATCATCATCATCACGGGGTACGCTGAAGCCCGGATGCTTTCTCTCAGTCACGAACTCGATAACATTTGGAAAGAAGCACAAGATCACTACAGAACTTTAACAAACTTTGAAATAGGAAAAAGAAAAGATGAAGCAAAGAAACAAAGAATCTTGAATCAATATGTCTCTGACAGACTTAAGGACATTATCGCCCAACACGCTACACTCAAGCTGTTCTACGCTAAACTTAAAGACGAGCTCAAAGGAATCCTAGGAATTGGTTTATTTTTATTAATCGCCGGACTATTATTTAATCTTCTTGGTGGCTTACGTAACACGTACATGATGGTACCTTTTGTGTTTATGCAAATGGCTATGGATTGCTTCATCGGGCAGAAAATGAAGGATGCCGCTGTCGTGTTCTACAGGTCTGTGTACGCCTGTGGCTGGGAGAACTTCGAAAAGAGTAATATGAAGATGGTCCTCGTAATGTTACAAAACTCGCAGAGGATAACAGTCCTCTCTGCCGGGGGCATTATGAACGTGAACTATAAATGTCTGATGGCAACCATGAGAGGGTCATATTCGAGTTATGCCGCTTTTGAGTCCAGTGTCAACAAATAATATTCTATGTACTCTAGATTGTAATGCAGTTAGAATGCAGTATTCGAAGCTGTTAGGCTTAGAGCCGGTTTATAGGTATTATTGAACTAACTGTTAAGCGCTTCAGAAAAAATATAAATACTTTCTATGGTGCAAAATCATGGTGTAAACTGTACATTGTTTAATAAAACTATTTGTATGGAGTGCAACATAAAATATTCTAGTGTATTTATTATAAGAACAATGGTCCGAGAACACATCCTTGAGATGCTCCAAACTAAATTTCTGTTTTGGAAGATATAAAATTTACTCTAATTTTGATGAGGTACTAATAAAGTTAATTTATGTCATCTGTTTATGACTAGTTTAATAAGTTTTTATACGGTTCAGTATATTACCTCAGATGGCGTCAACATTTTGAAGTGGTTGACAAAGTCGAAAGCTTTCGAAATAATAGCATATTATATTTCGTATTAATGTGCCTGTTTCCTGAACCTATATTGCTCGTTTCAAAGAATATGTTACATAGTCAAGAAGTATGTCTAATGTTCGGAAGGATGATAAAGCTTATTTATTTATACTTTATTGCACTTTTTCCACTTAAACTGACTTAGCCATATAATGTGCAGAATCCCTCGTTAATCGGCTCTCTCACTGATTTACGCAAATAAACAGTAACAAATGCATACATTCATGCATAAATACAGGTTATGCTGATAGGAAATATTCCTTGATTTGTCTCCTGAAAAGATCCAACGATGGGCTTTCGCGAATAGCGTTAGGAACGGAATTCCGAAGCCTGTGAGGCTCGCGCAGTTACACTCGGTAAACGAGTCATCACGAATCGAAGTGTGGGGAGGGACACGCAGGAGAAGAGAGGAAGAAGAACGACAAGGTTTGCTTCTAGAGACAAGGAATTCAAATCCTCGTAGACTGTTTTTATTATTTTAGAAAAGACGTCATGGTTTTTTTGATTTTATAATTACAGACTTTCAATTGTTAGGAAATGTTTATTATTTGAGTTAAAGATCTAGCTAGACTTGCTTACAAATTTTATGGCTAGGGTAGAGATCTCTTACTAACTAAGACTGATTCCTCTAGACTCAAAAAAATATGCTAGCTTTTCCTTTAAATAATTCAAACAATGAAGCAATTATATGGGAGTTTTCAGAAAAACTTTCATTGATAGCATAATTACTACCTGTAGGTGGTATTTAATGTCAACGTCAACACCACACCACACTACTTATTAATAATTGTTTCAAATTACTTAAATACTTAATTGTTTTTGCTAGACATTTTGAGAACAGTTTGAGTGAGGAAGACTCATGTTTAAGTTTTAAGGTCTGGATTTATCCAATACTACTTAGCTCTTACAGTTGCATCGTAATTTTGTTTGTATACATTTTAGTTTTTCTTATTATCTGAAGTAGAAAATAAGTTTAAAATTGTAAAAATGTGGGAGAAGGTTCGTAAGTTCGGCCTGGGCTACTGCGACCTGCCGACGATGATGTGGAACGTGTCCGTGTTCCTCAGACTGTTCACAGTCAATATTGATAGCAAATACAAAAAAGGTAAAATTAATAAATGATACACTCACATACTTAAACGTTATAAGACTTTGAAGACGAGAGTCCTTCTGACCAGTGAGCGTGGCGTCTCTCGTCCACATGTGCAACAGCGTCACTACAAGTATATGCAGCCTCTCTCTCTGATTCAGTTCTATGAACTGTAGGTAGTTGTCTTTTCCAATAATTTCTACGAGTCATGGAGTTGGTCACTAGAGTTTTTAGAATGTCTATTCACGAGAGGCATGCTATAAGTGAGAAAAACTCTTGATAAGGACAAACACAACACGAACTAGCAGTACTGGACCAAAATATCAATGATCTGGTTTTTTTTTATGTCTACAGGAATACCGATATTTGTTTACGTAGCAGTAACGCTGTCATCCATCTGCTATTACTACATTTATCTGTTCAGTATGCTGTGGTTCGTATTCGTGATATGTCCGCAGACTGGTCAGACGTTGGAAGCTATGTGGGCACTGTCTCTCGGAGTGCCTTCCGAGATCGGAACCCTGAGGCTGTTCTATATGAAACTACAAATGTAAGTATAAGTGTAAGTACATTGGTTACGTTTATCCGTTGTCATGTATTACTCATGTAGTATTACATTGTAGTAATCATGATTGAAGTTTGCTTAGATTCAGATTGTCTTTATTAGATGAAACGGTGTGGTTACAGACGTTTAAGATTTTTTTAGAAACTAATCGTTACTTTCTTTCTCGTTTTATATGAAGAAAGTTTATATTTTTAATCAGGCAGTTCTGTTCTAGAGATCAAATTCGAAGTCTAACTGATGACCTCCTGGAGTTCGATTCGAAAACGCTCCCCGACCACCGTCGCTCAAGAAACGTCCTCAAACATCTACGCGACGTGAAGAAGAGAGCCATCGTGCTGTGGCTAGTAATCGTAGGGACCGGTTTCATGTTCATCATCAAACATTTCATCGCTCCCGAGCACTTGACTGATGATACTTTTGCTCCTTATGGTAATAGAATATTATTATAATTAAAAATTAAGGTAAACTCCCGATATTTGGTAATTTAATCCTTTTGTGCGGGGTTTTCACAATCATTCCAGTTACAAGCATAAAGACAACCACACACAGGACAAGCTCTCGTAGATCAAACTAATGATTGTTCTATGATACGCTGGGATCTACTCCAGCGACACCTCGCGCTGAGTGGCCACTCGTCTATTCGTGCTGTCTATTTTCTACATTTTTCTTCGCACCTTTTTCTTAAATAACTAAACATCTGAATCTATTCTACAGGGTTTGGGTCGATGGAGGAATCACCAAACTATGAAATAGTTGCCGCCATGATGGCCGTGTGCGTTACATTCATAAACGGGTTCTCAGGGAACATGACCGCCTACATCATAATCATCACGGGGTACGTTGAAGCCCAGATGCTGGCTGTCAGCCACGAACTCGAAAACATTTGGAAAGACGCACAAGATCACTTCAGAACAACAAGGAACCTTGAAATAGAAATAAACAAAGATGAAGCAAAGAAACAAAGAATCTTGAATCAATATGTCTCTGACAGACTTAAGGTCATTATCGCCCAACACGCTACACTCAAGCAATTCTACCTTAAAGTAAGAGACGTGCTCAAAGGTTTTCTAGGAATTGCTTTCTTTGTATTAATAGCTGGACTATTATTTAATCTTCTTGGGGGCTTACGTAATACGTACATGCATCTACCTTTTGTTTTTCTGCAAATAGCTATGGATTGCTTTATCGGGCAGAGAATGAAGGATGCCGGTATCGTGTTCTCCAGGGCGGTGTACGCCTGTGGCTGGGAGAACTTCGACAAGAACAATATGAGGATGGTCCTCATAATGTTACAGAACTCGCAGAGGATCACAGTCCTCTCTGCCGGGAGCTTTGTGAACGTGAACTATAAATGTCTGATGGCTACAATTAAAGGGTCATACTCGAGTTATACTACTTTTGAGTCCAGTGTGAACAAATGAAACTTCGTTTAAGCTAGAGAGTAATGCAGGCAGAAGGCAGAGCTTGAACCTTTTAGATTTAGTGAATTTTATACATAATATATTTACACTACACTTGACACCTGATGATTAGCGCTTAGTCAAAATAGAAACCACGATGCATCATCTTAATTATGAAATTTTCAATGATAAATATTTTCTTCTTTTAAAAGTATGTAGTAATGCTACAATTTCTAATAAAGCACATTTTATTATTATTGTTTAAGTAAGTAAATAATAACTCCGGGAGCCTTGATTAATTTTGTTCGAACACTACCCTACTTGTAATTAAATTATGAAACGATTGATCCCCTACACGTGGCTTAAATTATATCAAAGGTTTTTATGTTAATATTAATTTGAGGAAAAATAATTATGATGTGATGGAACAGTCAGAACAAATTAAAACGCGATAAGCAAATCGTTCCAAATAACAAATGTCCCTTCATCATCATCCTAGCTTTTTCCCAACTATAGTGGGGTCAGCTTCCAGTCTAATCAGATTCAGCTTAGTACCAGGGTTTTACAGGGAGCCACTTCCTTTCTAACCACCTCAACCCATTTATCTGGGCATCACGATACCCTTTGGTAAGACTGGTTGTGAGACTTTCAAGCTTCTGACTACCTACCCCACGATTTAAAGATGTATGAATAACAGCCGGGAGCCACAATTTAACGTGCCTTCCGAAACACGGAGAAACTTGTTATGACAATATGTGATCGATCCACTTATGCAGTTGTTGCTTAGCCATGAGCTCCTCTAACATATGCCCCATATTACACGTTCATTACAATTCTGTGCTAAGTGTGGAAGCGAGACAGCATACTTCAGAACACAGAATGGCGTTTTTATTTCACAAATCAATTAAAAGGTATTTTTGTTACTTAGAACTTGTTCTGTGTCAATACTAGCTACCAGTTGCAGATACAGAATATCCTCAAAGCGTTCAGCCAATTATTGGATGTGCAATAGGATATAGAGATTCTGCTATTTTACAATGGCCGATGAATGAATGGGAATTGAATTAAATTTGAAATTATTCCTATTACCTTAAGCATTTTGCCAATACAATAATTAGAAGTTAATTGTATTGACCTTTGGTGTACCGTTCCGTACTGGATTTCCAATTATTTTGCAGGAAAAAAATACAAAAAATGTCATTTTAAGAAAATTTTCATTCATTCATCGGCCATTGTAAATAGCAGAATTGGGGCCCTGAATGCTTCTGTAAAACTGAGTTCAAAGAAACAAGCTTGACAATAGAGTATCAATATTTGATTTCAATTTGATCCTCTGGGATACCGGAAAGGAAAGCCAATAGCTTCATACAAAATATAATTGATCGGGTTACCTTTATGATGGAACTTTTCGAATAGTATTTTAATTAATTTTGGTTAAGTAGGAATAATTAAGGTTCTAGGAATTGGGATATGATTGAGCCAATTGTAAGTATTTAGGTAAAGGAGGTTTTAATATAGAATCTCAATTTTATTATTTATGCTTTGGTCTTGGTTCGTAGGTCTTTAATTTTAGAAATCGTTTTCATAAATCAACTTCTTTGTCGAGTACGTTAAACTTTTTCAATAGCTATAGAATGAAAATGAAAAGATTTATGAAAGTAAAACACAAGTGCGAGTCGGACTCGTGATAGTTAGGGTTCCGTACAATGAGGCTAAAGGTAAATCGATTGACGGACAGCGGACCTTCAATAATAGTCTCTCATTTTTGTCCATTACGTACGGAATTCTAAGCAACAATTTCTTGTAGATTATAACGATATATAAACCAAATTCGTCATCATACCCAGTCTCTTGAAGAAAACCATTAGAATACAAGCAAAGGCCAATGCCTCTAATGTTACATTAAAAATATAAAAGCAACCATTACTCGTATGTAAGCTGAACAATACGTGGCACGAAGCGGACACTCTATACATCGGTCAAAGGGCACAGAAACAGCCCTCAAAAGGATAACGAAGGGACGCTTTGGGTCTCGGCTGCCCAATTAAGGGTTATTTTGCCCTCGCCATTTGATATCTTGCTTGAACTCGTCTTAACCAACATAAATGTGCTTATCTTGTTGACTTGTTTTTGTTTGTGATATCATGAACATTTTTTTTATAGATTGGGTGTGCTATAGTACTTATATTATAAACGCGAAGGTTTGTATGTGTGGATGTTTGTTTTTATTTAGACGAAATTTGGTACACAGCTATATAACCAGGTTTAATATTTTGCTGGGATCGAACCTACACCTCGCGCATACGAATCCATAAATGAAACCACAATGCAGCCACATATTCTTACCACCATATTAATAATAATTTAAAAAACAAAAAACCCGCCTGCACGGATAACTACAATTAAAAATCAACTGAAAAAACTGAAACAAGATAAAAATTCAAAACAGAATTGCAGTCGGAGTGAAAATCCATTCAACGGTTCTAGAGATACAAGGTAATAAAGAATATTACATACATACAAGATACGCGCTAAACACATAACCCTCCTGGCAGTCGGGTAAAAAGGAAAAATCAGTATTAAGTATATTGTGGAGTCACGCTTGTCGAAAATATGTATAAATATAGGATTAGCCAACGAAGTTTATAGAAACTTCTCAAAACAACATCTGAGAGAATTCTGGGCACGTAGCACGTGATAAGAATCGAAAATGTAGGTCAATTTAAAATAATCTATAAGAGTACCATGTAATAGGCTTTCATTAAGTCCACTTATAAACTTACGTTAACTGTAGTTAAAAGTTCAATAATTAAATTAACGATCGACTTGAAGTTAGCGCTGAATCTTTTGTTCCGTTGATTGTAGTTTTAATTATGTTATGATGGCGCACAATTCGGTTTGATAAGTGGATTAAATACTTATTTGAGATTCAGGAATTGACATTGTCATTCAAAAACAATGTAATTTTGTTATGGAATGAAGTAAATTAAAGAAAAAAAATAGTAGCGACATACGTTTTGAAAACATACATGACCCCAACGACGCGTCGACTCATGGCTGAGAATTTCGGTTCGAAACTAGTCGGGCAACCCCGATTATTAAAAGGTTGTCATTTGAGTATAAATCAACCTTAAGAAAGGAACTTTAAAAAAGAATGGACACGTGTTTTCCTCTTTGAATCCCTCTTTCCATGGATTATTCGCGGACATTTTCTATCAAAATCAGTCCAGCTATTTCTCTTTTCTAGACGCATGTTATAAGTTTGATCGCTATGCGTGTCTTTCTGTTTGTGTATGTGATTGTCTGTGGAACTGTAGTCCTTAAACGAGTGAACTGGTTTGGACATCCTCCTCCTTTGAAGGTTCATGAGATAGAATGGTGATAGACGGAGAGACAGCGGGGAATCAATTAGGGCTCTGATTCTGCCCTTCGAATACAGTACCCTAAAAATTGTATGCTTTCTTTCCCTCGTTAAGATCAAAGTATCCGTCAATATGAATCAAACAAATCCACAAATCAATGACAATGTCACTCACTACACTCACACGGTACACATCACACGAATTTTTAATCAAATTTGCAATTTTCTCATTTCTCACTTTGCACCACTATAATTTGACCCCTCGAATACACTGTTCTTTAATACAACTTATGTAAATACTGAATCTTTTAAAGTAAATGTAAGCAAGTTTTGTATCCAACTATTGTGTTTATTTGTATAAGAGTGGCAAAGGCGTTGAGGATCACGTATTATTGCGTTTTACATATGTTTACGCTTCGCCGAGAGGATTATTGTAATCTCCGTGCTCTGGACCAAAGGACTACGTGTTTTGTAAAGCTATGGAGTAGACATTCAAACTAGTTTTGAAGTAAAGTAATTTGAGTTGGTTGAAATTGGGATTTCGTTGAAAAAGGGTTTTATTTATGGTCAATGAAGGTTAAATAAAAAAATAAAATGAAAACTCACGTTTTTAAAAGTTACTCCATTGAAATTTTATCAAAATCGGTCCAGTCCTCATCGGGTTTGAAGCTACCCTGAAAATTCTGCCTGCTAGCTTATCGGGAAGTGCGTCAAAATTGAGTTTCAAAAATCCAACCGGAACGACTAACAAACAAGAAAGAGAGTGTATAAAAACGTGGGAAAAAAAACAATCACGTCTCCACACTTTCCCTATCCTAAGATAAAATATTTTTTGCTGATATTAATATATTCGTTGAGGTCGCGTGGCCCACCTGACCCCTCCGCCCCTCCGCCCTCAGGGGGCTATATTACCCCACACTGGACGCGAAAAATACGCTGTATTGCACAATCCCGAGCGACAACAAATATTTGAATTTTATTGCACATGTAGCGACTTTTACTTTAATTGATAATACTTGGTGTTATTTGCATATTGAGCTGGTTGGATATTTCTATAAACTGGCTTGAACAGACTCCGGTCGGTAAATACTTGGGTACAGTTTTTGTACAAAAACTTTCTTGATGAAAAGCAAACGTAAAAATGGGCTTATTTGATTTTTGACAAAAGGTATAAATGGTACCCAAAACTTTATAAATAACAGCCAGGACTCACGTCGAACGAGCCTTCCGAAACACGGCGTACCTCGTTTTCACATAGATGGCCACCCATCCATTGACCAACTGTATCATGCGTAGCTTAACCTGTGATGGATCAACTTCTGCAGTTGTAGCTTAGTCACGAGCTCCTCGGTATATACTGATCCAGTCTAACTGGATGCAGCAAAGAGCTGCGCTGTTTTAGAAGTAGTCTACCTGACCTCCTCTTCTTGTCAAAGATTTGTAAATAACAGCTTAATAAATACTAACTTAATAATACTATTTCTGTATGCAACTGGTTCGATCCCGAGGGCTTTGAGTTAATTAACTCAGTGTTTCTCTCGCTGTGTCGATGAAATTAAACGCTTTCAAAGTATGGTCAGCTAGGCAAACCCGTGAACAAAAGTAGTGTCGTCTGATGTTTTCAACCTAAAAATGTTTCAAAATGTCTGTAACGTTAGTGTTGAGTTTTTTTAGATATTTTGGTGTTTAGGTTACGTTGTGTCCCTTATGGAAATACGAAGTTTTGTAATGGTGCCTTGTAAGTTTGTTCTAGTTTACAGATTTCTGTTGCTGACTCTACCTAGTGACTGTTGTTTTGTATTTCTGTAATCTACGTATCATCGCCTTCTGTTGCTATAGAAAAAGATATGAAATGAAAAGGTTATTAATATTTTTCTGTAAGTAGGTTATATCATCGCTTTTATTGTATATTTTTGTAGTACTCGAAATATTCTATGTGAATAGCCTTATTTTTGGTAAATCCAGGGTATCGTCATAAACACTGAGTAGTAGGTAGTGTCAGATTCTTACTGACCAAACCCGAAATCTGCCGTGCAACGTCTCCCACGTTTGGCCGATGCGTGGCAATGCATTGCAAGTCATGCATTATCCGGGCTATTTGAATACCTTAAAAAATGTCGAAATAAACTCACTGTCTCTTTTCAGTCCAGGCGTTAAGTATAATTATTGTATAAACGAAAGCATTGTTTTTCTTGGAGTTGCCTCTTGTGACGGATACAATGGGCGCTGAGCAGATCCGTTCTCTTTATTTGTAACATCGCTGCATCGTATGTGAGTAAACTTGACACTTGAATTGTGGCAGAATGCAGTTTTAACGTTCAAGTTCCAAATTGATTATATTTCTTGGAATCGTTACATTCTAATGTTAAGTTGCCATGGTACTAAAATTGCCAACCAAATCATAGAAGCAGAAAACAATTTAGGCTCAAAGGACATTCAAATCTGTGCGACTAATCAAAGAGAATAAACATGCTCTTTTTACCGTTTCAAAAGGCTGGAAAATTAAAGTTCACGGGAGTCGGGAACTACCGTAATTGTAGTGGGATAGGCAGAAAGGTAGGTAGGTAGCGTCTCACTTTGAGCAATTTGCGAGCCTCGCTCACCGGCTGACCCGGGATAGTCGGCTACGGTTAATTGAGCGTATAATGGCAAATATCTCCTAAACAATGGTTGGATCGAACTGGTTTGAAGCGGTATATTGTAGATGAGTTGTCTACTTGCCCGTTGATTTTAGTGTGGGCAAAATATTTTTGATTTGGATAAATCTTTCTTGTTTCGAATTGGATGGATGAAATATGTCAATTATCAAAAATTAGATATGGTCAAAATTTAAAAAAATATTGATCATCGTGCCTAAAATACGCTTGCTTGTTAAATCTAGGCGTCTTGTTATATGTCATTTGAATATTTGTAAACAACCTAAGCAAAGCATTCAATTACTTAGTCCGAGAGAGTTAAAAAATAGAGAATTTGCCATTTCTTCCATAAAGGAGTTAAAACATTTCAATACTCCCAATCCCCATCAAAATCACCTTGCATTATATTGAGTAGACATTCAGACAGTCAGTAGTAATCAGGAGAGAGCAGCCATTACCGGCGCCATTGTAACGATGCCTTGAATCGATTACAAAGCCATTGTGCGATTAAATGAGAGGTGCCTTCTGAAGGACAAAGAAAGCTGTCTAATGGTGGTTTTCATCTTACCAAATGCAATAGGTACCGAAGTGAAAGTGCTTGAAATATTGTTTTTAATACGAAAGGGATTAGACACGATTATAGTAACTCTGTTATAAAATCTTGCAAGTCAGATTTGACATACTTTCCGGATTCCGACTGAGGTAAACAATTGCATGTATGTGCAGATGTGCTAGCATACTGATTGATTCTAATTTCTAAGAAACTGTTATTTTGCACAGTATTGTTACAGTAGCAGTATTGATCCATAATGAAGCTGATCTGTTGCTGGAGCTAAAGAGAGAGCGAAATAACTAAGCTGAGAGCGTTTGTTAGTTTGTTTTAAGTTGAAATGAAACTACTTTTACGGATTTTAACGCGGTTTAATTTTTGATTTTAGTAGACGGGTAGACTGTCACAGTCTACCCGTGACCATGATACCTGCAAAGGTGTCGAAACGTCGGGAACTAAAATCAAAAATTAAACCGCGATAAAATCCGTAAAAGTAGTTTCATTTCAATGTCTAACATTGTTTTAAGTTGTTTATAGAGTGAATTAAGATCGCATAGTTAGGTAAAGACAATGTTTGAACGTATTTGCTCCCGCCAGGTTGGGTGTTTGGTTAATAGTGAAATGTTTTTTGTCAAGGGCTTGCTATTTGTCAAGTACATTGAATCGTTACGGCCAAAATTATTCTTCTTAGATACTTGATGGGTGATGGTCCCATAAGGTTTGACTTTAAGTTGGATACCACAAAAATTCAAATACCTTTTTAATTCTCGCCATGGAAGGCCTAGGAAGCGGTGGCGTGACGATCTTAACGCTTGCCATGCGCTGCGTTCCATGAAGCCCAGAACAGAGAATCGTGGAGGGATTTGGGGGAGACCTTTGCCCAGCAGTGGGATACACTAGCTAAGATAAAATTCTCGTAAATGAAACAACAACATAAACGTATTTGTCCTTTTTTTATTAATATTATTTACAAATCTAATCACATCCGTTTGTTCATCTAAATTATACAATTAGTATGGTAGAGGTGCTAAATAAACTATCAATCACATCGACTGAGCAAGTACACACTATGTCACAGTACTTGTACGGGGATTAGGCCATACGTTAATTAACAGAACAATCTTAATTAACAATGTCAAGTAATACTTAGAATACAGATAAAAAAATAAAGTGTAAATAATAATGAAAAATAATAATGTTTTTTTTTCACAACGTAAAATATTTTATTTTTATTATGAATTTCGTTTTTTTTTGTCGACATTTAATGGAATGGTCATCAATGAGATCATTTTAATATTTTTAATGATTTAAAAAAGTTTCGTACATACATAGTGTGATTCGAATTTTAAAGATTAATTGAAATTAGGTCATGTTTTTTTTGTTATTAAAAATATTTACTATATTTTCAAATTAAATTGTAAACTATTTTTAATTTACATTTTTTTTTATAAAATAATCCTAACTTGATATGGCAGAGCCAGTCCGAGACCCTTCTAAATAGAGGTTGGAATGATTGTTTTTTTTACGTTATCAAAATTTCCTAATTATTTATTACAGTATAGATTGTTTTAGAATCTCATGTCGTCACTACTTTACAATAATATTGGGGAGAAAAGACGTTTGCCAAGTCTTCAAAATGTAAGAATTGGTGTTTTTACATAATACATTTTTAAACGACCAAGGGTTTATAGAGAACGGATAATATCTCTTAATTTTTTACCAAAAAGTAAGAGAAGAAGAAATACTATACAAAAAATATACATATTTATTTATAATTATTCTAAATTTGAACAAAACTACGTTTCTCCCCGCTCTGTACTAAGGAGTCCTGATCATGGGTGTATAAGAACGGTATATTTACACTAAATACAATTTACATGCCGAACAGGTAACTAAGCTATCACTAATTACTTCATATAACATTCGAAGGCACATTTTTGTTTAAAGAATGACCTAATTTAATTCCGTCTTTATTCTGAAGCTAGTGATCTATAGAACTTCGTTAAGACGGCGATTCATTTACGCGCTAAAATGTTTCAATTTCATATTTACAAACTTGCTCGTAGGTTTAATTAAACGTCAGTGTTAGGGGTGAAGTTGAGCGCGTAAAAGAAACTCCGTCTTTATCACTATCGAACGATCGGTATAAAATCTTTCTAAACCATAGATTTTATCTCCGTTGGTCGGTAGTTATAAATATTTACATGAAATGACAAGAAGTTATGAGGTCTTCTTTTTTTTGGTTAAAATCACAACAAGTACGATACTGAAAATATAATTACTTTTTTTATTTATATTTATTATCTACAATCCGCTCCGGCCACGTTAACTATCCTATTCTGCAACACTACTGAATGTCCAATTTTGTTTCACTCGCTCACTTAACACTTTTGAATTTAACGTTTCATAAATGGTAAAATACTGGCAATAATCAAATTTTGAATTTCGAATTTAGAACAAATGGTTTTTAATCGCGATTCTCATTCCTAATTTAAAAACACTATCGATGGGTTGATCGCGATTTATGACCAAATACATAAACGTTACTCGCAACTGACTTCACGTCATTTATTAAAATTTATTGTGTAATAGTTTGCGAGCGAGTCTGTGTGTGTGGGCGCGCGCGCGGGCTCGCGGCTCAGTAGCGCGGCGCCACCCGCGGCGAGGACAGTCGCGGCGAGCGGAGCGGTGAGCGGAGCGGCGAGCGGCGCGCGCTCTCGGGCTATGGCTTCAGCCTCTTGAAGCCCGCGCCGTCGTGCCCTAACTTCAGCTCCTCGTACAGCGTGGGGTCCACCTCCCGCGCGGTGGGTATCGTGGTACCGGGGTTGTTCAGCGTCTCTTGTCTCCACGCGGAGCTGTTCGACACGCCGTTGGCTATCGGCGCGACGCCGTTTGTGCCGTTGGCTCCGTTGGCGGTGCCGTTTGGTACTGTGCCCTGTGAGTTAGATATGATCTGATTATTAAAAGACCAATCCACTTTAAAACAAAACGAAAATGAAAGAATGATCACTTACGTTAACGGCTGTATCAGGATTGGGTTCCCTGAGGTAGCTTGGGTTTTCAAATGCTACACCTCCTTGTGCCTTAAGTCTAAGATTCTGCAATGAAAAGTAAATATTTAAAATTTCGTCGTCGTTTTCATTTTTCCCAGTAGCAAGGAACTTAAATTCACTAGCAAAAACTTAAAAGAAGACGAGAAAGCAGAATACAAGAAGTTCATAGTTGTTCTTACCTTCCTATACCTATAGTAGAGCGCCGCGGCCAGCAGTATGGCGGCCACGAGCACGCAGGCGAGCGCGACGCCCACGGCGGAGGCGGCGCCCCCCCCGCGCACCGGCGCCGCCGCCGCGCCCGCCTCCTGCCCCGCCGTCGTGAACAGGATGGCCGGGCTCAGCGACGATGTACCTGGACACATAGCTTGCTGTCATTCAAGGATCTTATGATACCGAGGAGATCGAAATCGAAAATTTTCGTGAAAACAATGTGGCATCGAATTTGCGCAAAACGTTTGAGGGAAAAAGGTAGCTAAAATCAAACTAATCCAGTCTATCAAACTGTTTTAACTCACGCGTTAAAACAGTTTGACGTAGCTCTTTCCAATCTTCAATATTACCAATTTTCTGCTCTAATTACAAATACACGAAATACAAAAATCTAATTTTCTTCGTTTTCATCGTTGTTATGTTACTATATCTGACTAAGCCAGAAGCTAACCAATAAAACCAGCCAAGAATCTACAGTCTCTATGAACCCTCTTGGCTTCAATCTTACTTTCAGACAGCGCAGATTGTACTTGAATGTTTGTAAAACCTCTGCAATACAAGGATTAGGTCCCTTAATGCGGGATTAACTTTTGTTTAATCTCTATATACATAAGCCAGTCCTGATCTTCTGGTTTGTCGTGGTCTACACTCACCGACATCGTTGGCAGCCTTGACAACGCATTCGTAGCGCACGTCGTCCTGCAGGCCGGTGAGCACGACGCTGGTCTCGCTGGTGTCCAGCTTCTCCGGGACCTTAGCTCCGTACGCGCGCCAGAACACCCGGTACAGGTATACTGTCTGAGGGTTCTTGAGAGGAGCTTCCCAACTGTACAGGAAAGAAAGTATTGAGTTAATTTCGTTGTGAAATTTTGGTTTTAGGTTATATTTTGAGGAAGCTTCAAGGAAATGTACTTGGAATGCGTCTAGTAGATTGATTGCCGTTTCGGGATATTCCAGGATCCTGTATTCGGAATCAGCGATGTTTCTCTCTAGTAATCAAAGGGACCTAGATATTAATACAAAGATAAACTGATTGTGTGGCGGTCGATATGGTTAAGAAAGAGGAGAACAAAACTGAGAGCTGATAGGGAAATGTGGACGAACTTAAAGACCAACAATGAAGGCAGAAGGATAAATACGCAAACCAGATTTGTACTTTTTGGAAAGTCGGTTTCAGTCTTTTTCTTAAGTATTCCACTACTGTTCACTTATACTTCGACTTTCCTAACTGCTTCATCGTTCATGCACATACCTGAGCAGCACAGAGTTGGGCGTGGGCGCGACATGCGCCTTGAGGTTCCGCGGCGGGCCGGGCAGGCGCGCGCCCGAGTCCCGGAAGCACGCCAGCGCGCGCCGCGCGTGCTGCAGCGCGCACGAGCGCGACACCGCGCCGCCGCGACACAGCTCCAGGCAGTTGCGGGGCACGCCCCATGATGCGCAGCAGCTGCGGTGGTCTGGGACAAAAGCGGAAATTGTCAAATGCTGCACAGCATAACAGGGTTGGGATTGAGTTTCCTAAATGATTATATCAAAAAAACTTATTTTGGCAACCATCGATATTTCTTGATATGTGTGCCTTGTAATCTTGCGATGGCATTCGTATTGGTAGAGTAAGGTTGTCCATAATGAGTCTGGTTATGTTTCTTTTTAAGTTATGGTTGTCCTATTAATGTAAAATTGACAAATCCATATTAGGAAGGTATTTTAACTGTAGGAAGCTTGAAGATGCTCATCATTCACGTATTATTTTTGCTATAATTAGATGACATCCAATAAAAATGTATAAGAAAGGTTGTGTATAAAAAAATGACAAAACAAGGGTTCTCATCATAGATGCGTGAGCTTAATAAGCAATATTTCTTGCACGAAGTTTGGCCAATCCTACAAACAAATAGTTGAATGAATGTATTACCAGAGCCATCAGCGGCGCACTTCATGAGTTTGTCGAAGTCGTTCATGCACTCGGGCCGGTCCATGATGTTGTCCATGTCGAGGTGGAAGCTGCACGCGTCGATACACGTCGACGATACGTTCATCTGTATTCAGACACTTATGTTGTAATTTAATTGTTTCCCATGGGACACAACGAACTTAAATGTTTCGGTGGTTTTCGCTGGTTTCATTGCTTACAGGCATGTGTGGCGGGCTAGTCTCATAAGACCTACGTAGTAAAGCAAGAATATCGACCCTGTTAGTTAAACACGAATTATGGAACGAAATGTTATATACGAAGGCGACTTGGCGAGAGCACTGCCATGCTCCCAGATTTATTTTCACACTTAGATTGCTGAATGTCTTTTTATCTGGGAATATGTTTTATATAAAAGTCAGATCGATGGCTATTTGATTTGTCGAAATAAGTGCTTAAAATGTTTTTGATATTCTAACATTCGGATTTGATAAATTTCATATTTGTGCTTATTGCGTGTAGCTTTGTGTCCTACATATAATTAATTAAGTACCCATTATTTTCACTAGTTTTACGGTGTGATTATTTTCACTAGAATTTTTTGGTATGGGTGGATAGTTCCATAATAACACTGGAATTAATTAAACTTTCTCACTTACACAATATATAAAGACCCAAAGTTTTAATAGAACAGTTTCCAATAATAATGTGTTCCAAGCTGCTACAATATGCTGCCAGATATTCGTAGTTTATATTTAGATGTAGCAACACTCGAACCAATTTGGAAGACAAGTGGAACCTCTAATACTGAAGTCTTGATTAAGTTAACGAGATTTGTGAGTCTGGAGATTCTAACTGTAATGGATTTTAGTATATATTACATATACCTTATATACACCGATATAGATAAACATGTTGCATTTTCGGTATGTTAACATTGTGGGAAGAAATTTAGGCGATAACTAGGGGATCTTGGCCGTCGAAAATTGAAAGTCAATGAAAATCAATTGTCCGTATTTTTAAACTAATATTAGTGTTCTTTTAATCTGTTCTTGTTATCAAACATTACATTGTCAATGATATCTATCTCTATAAAAGCCTTTGACTTTTTTGCCTATGCGAGCAGAACTTTCTTTGAACTCCTAAGATTAGTTTATCAGTGATGTCAAAGTCAAATTTTCATCATAGTATCGTTCTTGATTATAATTGTTTTCATATTAAATAGCCTATATTAAATAGCCGCAGTAAAATTTGAAAAGTCCTTGACGATTCTATTTTCGATTCTCAAATTCATCACTTACATCTCTTTCTATACTCCTTCCTTGAATTAATGGAAACACACACACACACACCTTCATAAAAACACCACGAATGTCAGTAGTTACTTACTTGTGTGCAGCACTCGGTGACGTTGTGATGCGGCGTGGTCGGCCTGAGTCGCACCGAGACCGGTCTCAGAGTTTTACCGAAAGCGTTCTCTGCGTGACAGTAGTAGTCACCCTCATCTGTCTCTGCTATCTTCTTTATTATAAGACGCATTGTGTATTTCGTTTGCTCCTACGAGAAATAAATGGTTACGTTAGTTTTTTGTATCTGTTTTACTGATTTTTGTCTTTAGTTCCGAAGTCTAGACATCAGGCTGTTTAAGCTGAGTTGTGTCAGAATTGATAAAGAGTACCGTTAAAAGGTGACTATAATAAAATTAATAAAAATACTTTGCACAAACTTGTGATATATTGTGTCACATTTTAATTTCTGTTATTTTAAATCGCGGTGCCTTTTGCTATTACTATCTCCTTGAAGGGCCAAGGTCAACAGAACTAGGAGACTATCAAAAATATAATTGCTTTTACAAATACATGCAAAACATCCTTCCAAAATAAACGTAATCAATTTCATAAACAAACTTCCATAAACAGTCCGTTGGGTCAATTTCAAATAATTCGAAGTTCGGGAGCAGTGACACTATCCTGATAATTTATAAGACTGCCGAAGTTCCGTAAACGATACAAAATGGTGCATATAGGAGGCTATAAGGTTCCATATTAATAGTGACCGCGGGAACCCCGATACGACCAGTCTACCTATCCCTAATAAAGTCATATAACGAATGTTACGTCTCTTAAACAGTGTCCAAAAGTTTCGACGAGGTCTCCCAATCGATGTTCAGATTGTTGAAACTTGCCGTGATATGTAGTTTTAATTAAGGAGTTGTCTGTTTGGGGTGACGATTGGGTGTAGTACCAATTAATAGTTTTGAACTTCGGGAAGTTATTTGTCATGTTCCAATGTTGTAATTTGAAAAGCTTTGACATATATTATAACGTGCTGTATAGAATAGATTTGATACTTGTAGGTATTTTTGCTTTTCGTCTATTCTGTATTCAATATAACAATGGTTTCTTAAAGTGTATTTATTGAGATTTCGCGACTAGTCAGATCCTTAGTCCCTAATCATATGTCATGCGTTACTTCATTGAATAATAAATCCTCACGAAATTTAGAACAAAAAAAATCTTGTAATTTTTACATTTAAATCATGTTTTTGCTTACCTCTGGATCAGCCAGTAACTGTATATGGTAGTTAGGTCCGTCAATAACTGGTGTCCTTCCGTGGGGGTCTCTCCAGAACGCGATGGTGGGTTTGGGGAGCGCCTCCACGCGGCACTCGAGGATCACGGCGTCGCCGGCTGCGGCCATTGTGATGCCCGATGCTTGGATCGTTGGCGTGTCTATGAGAATGAAGTTAAGGGTAAGAACTCTTATAGACAACTTTTTTTACACTGCTCCTGCATTGTGGAATTTAATCCTTGTATCGAGTTTCACGAACATTCAAGTCACATGTACAAAGACACCCAGACTCAGTCAGCATGGAGGGATCGCACAAATGATGAAACTGCGACACGTCGCGCTCAGTGGTTTTGGCGTGGTGACTTCAATCACTCGGCTATACGTGCAGTCAGAACCTGTTTCTGTACAGTATGCAGGGTTCACAATTTTTTTATAGTTTGATGTTACTAAAAATACGGATACGACAATACATATGTAGGTAAGTTAGGTACAAACGAAAAAACGGAATTTGTATTTTAATTATGTTCTAAATAAATAGAGTTATTCGTAACAGTAGTCCATGTTTATACCAATAATAATGAAAAGATGTAATAAACTCACGTGAGATGTTAATCTTCCTGGAAGCCTGCATGGGGGTGCCGTAACCGTTGTCAGCGTAGCAGGAGATCTGGTCCATGTCACGAGTCACGTTGTGGATCACAGTGACCATGTGCCGAGTCACCTCCTGCCTCACCAGGCGACCTGAGAGAGGATGGTCAGCTTTAAGATCATGATGATGAGAGTGGATTGTTCGAGTCGAGTGACATTTTTGAGTTAGGGCTTACGAAAGCTAATATATATGGTTTGAAAAGGTTTTTTTAGTTGTGATTAATTTGCGTCGAGAACGAAATCAAAATTTTGGAACAAGTCTTTGTGGTATTTAAGTAACTAGTCCTTTATTTTATTTTTTTAGTGTAAAGTTTATCTGAAAAGCGGTACAAAAAATAACAGAGAGGTATCAGGGAAAAAACAGCTTAAACAAGTCGAAATCGCCTTAAGTAAAGAAACAAAAACAACACGCTTGCAAAGCAACGCAAAACAATAACATTTGTTTTAATAAAACATCAGACAACAGCTGTTTTATTGAAATCAATAATCCAAGGTTTAGATTAGGCCAATCAACATGGAACGACGCTGTATTGGAAAACGATCGCGCTCGGAGCCAACCTCCGTACTAGCCTTGTTACCATGCAAATATGGCTACAGAAGTACCATTTTTCACACAAGAGTTTACTTGATAACTCATTACTCTTGTGTCTTTATGGGAATCAGTTGACTAGAACAGAACCGCGTTAGCTCATGGTTAAAGGCCTAAAGGGGTTAAAGGTGATCCCAACATAATACGCATGAGTAAACATCGCACTATACGATAAGAATAGGGACAAGAAATGAGCGCTTAAAAAAAAACCGATTGCTAAAAGTCTAGTAAAATAAAGTTAGTAAATACTAAAAAAATATGCGAGTGTTTCTTTTTAAACCAAATCCCAAACAGAATGCGACTATATTTCGACTATTAAGAATTCAATTTGTAATGTCAAATTTATTATAATGAATGAGAACCATGTCAGTTAATGAAAATGTTCGGATTTCTTGTTGAAAACAGTACTACTGACATTTTCCTATTACGTAATGTCACCCACAATGTTATTACTGCTCTTGCTCCAACATCTTGCCTTTTGTTTAACGGTAATATTAAATAACCGATATACTGTTCTAGAGACGTGGATAATTAACTTCATAGAATGAAAGAAAAGAAGAAGAAAGAAAATAACTTTTATTACGTGCTTGTGACCCAGAAATACATAAGGACGAATTGTACAAAAATGAGACATTAAGGTAAGAATATGCGTCGCAAACACGCAATACGGCCGTCGCTCAGCTTAATGCTGCAACCCTGAGAGAGACAGAGAATGAAAGAGGTTTGTGTGTGATATTTTCAACTATTTTTTTAAAACGATTCCTGCCCTAAGGAAATTGATCCTTGTGTCGCGGGGGGTTTCACAAACCTTCAAATCACGTGCACAACGACACCCATTCTTATAATGCGGTTTTCACCTTATGTTGGTACCTGGAGTTAGATTATGAAAACCGGCGTGGTGAGCATGCACAAATGCCTAACAACTAAACAGAAAAAATAAGTATTTTTGTATAAATAACCACTTGGTGGAGCTATTTTATTCACATGATTGCGATTGGGTTTTCAATGTTGAAATTTGTTTTAGCTTTTCTTCAATAAAATAATATTATTTGGATGTAGATTAAGGTAAGTATTATTGTTATAAAAACAATTTGAAACGGATTAACGACTTAATCCGTGTCGACACACTGAAAAAATTGTTGATCATTAATTTAAACTTAAATTAGAAACAGTTTCTCAAACTTTTTATTATCTTTATAATACTTATATGTGGTTTCGATACAAGGATTCTAAATGTCTGAGTAAGGAAATAAATCAGGATTTTAAGCTGGTGTTGAGACCCTCATAAATAAGGGTTGACAACAATTAGAACGTGATGATCGTGCGAGATTTATGCGAGGATTATATTAATGTGATACAGGTATCCTTCAATGTAGATACACTATACTGATTAGTTGCTATATTGTTGAGCTTTATATTATACTAGCAGTCGCCCGCGACTTCGTCCGCGTGGTAAGCAAACCCGTAGTATATTATTTTGTTCTATTGACAATAGTATTAGCGGCGTACGCGGAAATAGGTTTCCGATTTTACACCTTTGCTTACATTATTGCAATTTTCTTACGGAAGCCTAAATTTTTTTTAAATAAATTATAGCCTATGTTCAGCGAAGATAATGCAACTTCTCAACAGTGAAAGAATTTTTCAAACCGGACCAGTAGTTTCGAAGCCTATTCGTGTCAAACAAACAATCATTTCCTCTTTATAATATTAGAAAACTTGATAGAATCCGCCATCTTAATTTAATAAAAAAAAACACACTTGGATTTGTTTGTTAGGCTATTATGCAAATAGCTAAAACAATACCAATATTTAGATTTCTGTGAAAGTATTTGAAAATTTCCCACTGTGTTATTAGACTAGTAGATATTTTCTATTTCATTTCTATGTTTAGAAAAATAAAAAACATACTATCCGCCATTATGTGTCCTCCACCATGTTGTACCGATTTTCATCAAACTTTTAACACGCCGTCGTTTTTCAAGGGTTAAAAAGTAGTGCAATTTTTTGAGAGTAAAACTTTGTAGCCGGTACATGTAGGTTTACGTAACGCGTAGGTCTACGTATGTGGGTTTTTAATCCACTTCAACTTGTGAATTCCTAAATTGATTTTGATGAATGTGCTATCGGTGGGATCGTGACGTCAAAGGGAGTATAGGACCTGTCAATATTTTTATGTGATGCCCTTTTCTAAGGTTTACGACAGCAGAAGTGTTTTTTAAAGTAAGAAGAGTTTGTGCGGCAGAAAGTGCTTTACACTGCTCATGAAAGGTCAATCAGACTGACTTTGTTATCCTTCATAATCTTTAATGTAAGCTAACAAACATCTTGTATTTTATTGCTATGTACTTACCGGAGATATAGAGAGAGATGGTGGGTGTGGGGGTCCCCATGGCGATGCACAGGATGGTCATGCTGGAGCCTTCCACTACCAGGTTCACGGGGTTCACCGACGGGGGCTGGTGGGATAAAATAATATCACTTAGTCTTCTTAGTTATAAAGGATTTGGCTGAGGATTTGACCCAGAAAAGAGCCGAGAACCTAGCCTTTTAGGTCTGATGTGGAGAATCTGGAAAGCCTTTTTTTGTCAGGCTGGGTAATCCTCATGGACCCTTGGGGCTCCCTCGGGGGAGGGAAAGAGTAGTGTCAGACTCTTACTGACTAAATTTAAAAGCCGTGAGACGTCATCAGCACTTTTTTATGTCTAAATATGGCAATGCGTTGCAATACCTTATACACCAATCTGGAAAAGCCTACGATTGGGATCTGCGGCTTGCCAATGGGGACATCCAATCCTGACAGATATAAAGAATATTAAAGTCTCATGGACAAGATAACCAGACCGATTGTATTCACGATAACATTTGTGGATCAAACAGCGGGAGTCGGATTTGCGGCACGTCGGAAGTTAAGGAAAAGTTTTGACGGTTTGTTCCAACACCCAATCAGCTGACAAGCCTCACTACCTTTAACTCTAGAAAATAGATATAATGTAAAGCAATCCAGACATGCAACTAAGATTAATAATTGTTGAAACAGATATATTCACCATGTTAAAGTTTGACCATAACATCCCGTAAAGTCATTAGTAAAACAATAAAATTATAACAAGGTTCATCCAGAATCAGCAATAATGGAAAAATATGCAGAATATTTACATTTTTAATAGCATAGCAATCCATATCTTCCGTTTAAAGCCATTTGCATGGCAGTTATTGTCGGAAGACTTTGCATAAACGATTTATTTTGGTTATCGGAGACCATGTTATTTTTGCTGAATGGAATCTAGAGAAAAACGGGAATATTCCATTTTGCGTGTATAAAAGTTAAGATCAACTGTAGCATAAAGTGAACTATAATGTCGAGGTCTTCATAGAAATATTTGTTTACTGAAGAATGGTAATTATTCGAACAAAAACATCTCAAATCAAGTCGAAGAGCTGTTTCACCCTTATTCGTTTCCTCAAAACCATAAAAGATCTTGCGTACTCTGCCTAATAGTAGAGCTCTACTTCTAACTAAGGGACTGGTAAACTCTTGCCTTAGAAAGGGGAAAAATTCAAAGAGGAGAGGGATCTCTTTGCCCATGAGCGGGAAAACAAGGGATTATAATATTTCTGACCAGGTCAACTTTCTTCACTCTTAGGGCAGGCGATGGGGTGACCTGGTTCCTTACAGATTAAAACCACTGGAATGCTCCTGTGGTCCTGACAGTCCTTACCTCGACATACGCAGGGTACGCAGGGTCAGTCCAGGCCAGCAGTGTCTCTGACGGCTGCGAGTCTCCGGCCGCCGCGTGCGCCTTCACCCACACCACGTACTGCGTGTTCGGGGACAGCTTCTCCAGGGTATGTCCCGGTACCGTCGTTGTTATATTCGTGATGTTTGTTTGGGTTAGCTGTGTCGGCGATTTGTAGAATAACCTGTGGAATTTATGGGTTGAGCTTTTGGGCTGGAATTTGGAATCAAGCCATACCTGTGTTGGTAATAGTAGTAGAGGTAGGCTTAAACTCAGTTTACTTGAAACTGGTTCTCAAAGTAAGATCTGAACAATTACATTCTTAACAGAGTCATCTCTTACTGACAACAAAAGCAAACAGTCAACGGCCTGAATAAATCTGTTCAAAAAGCGAGCATCATCAGTATCTGTTCGTAGTTATATTCTTTCGTCAATCATACTTCGACTTGTCATTTATACACTGGTTATCGTTAGATTTTTCCGATTAAAAAATTGTGTAATACAAGTCTGACGTCTTCAATAGGTATACTCACGTGTATGATATCTTCTCGTCGGGCTGCGAGAACTGCGGTGGCTGCCAGGTGAGGGTCAGCCAGGTGGCGGAGTGCGAGGACACGGAGAGCGAGTGAGGGGGAGACGGGATGCCTGCTATCTCCTTCTCTTCTGTTCAAGATAATGAGGGTTATGGTGGTAACTTTACCTCTAGGGGACTGCAAACTTTAGAGGAAGAATTCAGTATTATAAAAGGTGGAAAGGTGGTTAGGATCTTTGATCAAAGATGTGATTCGACTATTATCTCGAACTTTAGGAAAGAGTCGATTTACTCTCACCACTTAGCTTTATCTTTAACTATGTAGGGAATTACTTTTTTTTATTCTGTACTACTGTTAGGAAAAAGCCTTTATCAATTTTTTTCGCCTACTGCTGGGTATAGTGATCCTGTAATTATGCTAGTCTTCTCTGTATCTTAGTTATATATTTTAAAATGCAAGGCATTACGCTCAAGGCTCAAAACTCAAGGTGTTACCATATACCTAAAAGCTAAAATCCCAGAAGGTATCTTACCAGCATCAGTGACGTTGAACAGCAGCATGCTGGACGGTAGGGACTCTCCGAAGCTGTTGCTTGCCACCACAAACACGTGGTACGTACTGTTTGGTTCCAAACCTTCCAGCTTCGCCACTGTGTCCGTCACGTTCATTTTCTGTAGGAAAATATTAGTGTTTGTACAATGACGTCTTTAATGTAAATGAGGAAGCGAGACGGCGCTCTATAATGCAGGTAGCGTTGTCGAACTGCAGCAATGGTAACAGTTCTGTTTTCGGAGTTTTTGACGCCTATAATCGTGAGTTTAATAATAATTAAACAAACAGAATAAGTATTCGTGGATCACACAAACGCTCTACGAGGAGATCGAAGTCGCGTACTATGGCGTTGTATAGTGAATTATACCACTCAGTTATCCGTCCAGTCAGTCGAGATAGTTGGTGAACAAGCTTAAGTAATTCCCGACCGAATACGACCTTTAAAATACTGCCTAGAAAATATGATATAGAAGTAAATGGCGTAGGACACATTGCATTTTTATCTTCATTTAAAAAAAAATCTTCATACATAAAACATTGCTGTTCTATTTCAAATACTAATTAAGGAACAATCACGTTGATTAAAATCAGGTCTATTTTATGCGCCCCGAACGCTCAAACGTAGCTTTATTTTAAACCGGAGCCAGTTAAATTCATAGAACTAGTCAAACCAATTCTATTATTGGTAGCTTCGTGTATTTTCACTGTACGTCGCTCTGGAATCCGAATGGAAAATGCTTATTGGAACAGAAGAATTTAATGGCGGGACGATAGGGCGAACACAGACGGCCATTTTGTTATATTAAACTAAAGTTAACTGAATGGTATTGATAACTAGTATTGGTTAAAGAAAAGAGTGATTTTAAGTATAATTTTTGTCTTTGTTGATATATGTTGAATATGGTCTCAAATTGAATAAACTCGAGTAAAAGGGTTAAAGGTCAAGTCCACCTACACGAATTTCGACTCAGGTTCATTCTAAACTGACATTACGTTAAGGGATGAAAGATCTATTTCTCTCTTTAGTTGACTGGCAGAGAATGCCTTAGAGATTAACTCCGACATTTCAAACGCTTATTCCTAACTTGGTTCATTACGAAACAACCTTATCAAAATAAAAAAGAACTTCTGTAGCGAATATTAGCATTGCTCGCGTGCGAAATTTGGGCGGGTTGCTAGTTGTACATGAAATTATAAGTGAACAAATAAAAACCTTTAAAAAAACTCTTCCACCAAAATGTGAGAACAGCCCTACTTACATTATAAGTGGACTGCATGGTGTTGTAGCTGTAGGGCTGCGTGTTGTTGTCTATCTTCTGCCAGTGCACCACGTAGGCGGTGGTGTTGGCGCCGTCGGGGGGCGCGCCCCACTCCAGCGTCACGCGCCCGCTGCTCACCAGCGCGTGCAGCTCGCGCGGCGGACCTGGTAGGAGACCAGTACCTGGTGGGGAAAAGGGGAGGATAAAGTATTTTGTCATATGAAGGAATTTAAGGTTACTGCTTGAAAGAAGTGAAGTTTTAGCTTCTAATAAGGGGAGAAGACTAGTGTTAAGAAAAAGGCTTATTTTATCAGCTGAGTTCATTGTACGTCATTTTACATAGCAACTTTAATTCATAACATGGCATTTTTAACCTGCATAAACAATTATAAAAAAAAAACGAGTTTGACTAAGGTTCAAGACACTATGTAATAGTCGAAACTTTAACACTTTTCGTTTTTGTTGTAAATGACTCCCGCGATTTACATGGGGGATTTTACACAAACATTCAAGTCACACGCACAAAGACACTCAGACTCAGAACAGGCATTTGTGCATGGGACAGTGGGTTTGACATAGTGTTCTATGCTATCCCGCTATCCTCCTTCCTAATTCCTCCAAGACATCTAGAAGAGTACTTTAAAAGGACATTGTTAGCCGTACCCTCCTCGAAGCACTGCACGATGTTCCCGATGTAGGGCACGCAGGAGTTGACGCCGCCGCCGAGCGCGCCCGCGCACACGCCGCGGCACGCCGCCGCCACGCCGCGCCGCGCGCAGCACGACTCGTGGTTGCGACCTGACACCGATACAATGTTATACCCATATTCAAGGTATTATGTGAAGAATTCTTCAAAATAGTTCCGCGTTTGTAATTATATTGATTGAGCTCATTGATACTTTTGCTTCGCGGATCGATGGTGAAATTTTTTTTTTTAAACTGATCTAATACGTAAACCCATAAAAATGAAATAGACGAAAAGTTATTCACAGTCTTCAGCTTTTTCATCTGAATCATTTATAAACAAAATACCCAAATTTACCTCCAGCACCACATCTCAACAGTTTGTGGAAGTCCTGCGCACATAGCGGAGCCAACATCCTGAGGTCGGACATCTTGGCGTCGTAGGAGCACAGCGGCATGCAGACCCCGGCCAGCTGCACCCGTTCACAACACGCCGTCACATTGTAGGCATTCGCTATTTCCTCTTCTTCTTCGATAACCTGGTATATTAACATTTTCATATAATTTTAAAGAACTTTATTTTTTCTCAAGAAAATTACAGTTCATTTTTGAGCATACCAAGAGCACTTATACACACAGGTATTTATCAAAAGAGTTATAACAATAGTTTGATCGTCAAGATATAGGTAGGTTATAACTCAAAAAAGGGATGGTTTTTGTGTGTGTGATGAAATTAGGCTTATAATTTTGATTACCTACTTTAACTGTAAATAGATCTATCCGATCATTACAGTAGATTGCCCTAAAGTGGGACAAAAAGGTATAGTATTTTTTTTTAATATAAGCGGTTACATTTTTGCTTTGCTTGTTTTGAGGTTGGGAAGCTTTCGATATGTTGGAGTTACTTAGACATAACGCTGGTGAAAAAATGCTTTAAATGATGAAAAAATCTCACCTGGCTCTGCGTCCTGAATATAAGTCTGGGAGAAGCATCTCCCACGCCATGCTCATTGACTGCCTCCACATAAATTTCATAGTCCATGTTCGATTCTAAGTCCTCAAGAATATAAGGAGAATGTACCTGTATACAACGAAACATATAACATTTTGTCTTTACGAAAAGTACCAAGCGTAAAGGAAACTCTCGGAATTGTGGAACACTATATAAATTTTCTGAGAAGGGAAGAAAGATACTACACATTACAATTTTGCTGGCGGTTTCTCAATTCTATTAGTAAAAACAAGAGAAAAAAATATTTTTGGCTTAAATTCACTTTTGGTTTACAGTTAAGCATTAAAATCTGTTAAACACGACCTTCATTCATAACTGTGGTTTGATCAAACACTAACAAAAAAGAGTTTTGAACAATTAAGTTTCTCTATCGACTCTTACCTTCTCCAGCACCCTATATTCATCACCAGCCTGTAACGTCTTGAAATGCAAGTTGTAGTGTTGCACGGTGTCCGCCAGGGCGGCAGGCGGGGACCAGTGTACTACGGCGTAGTCTGTGTCGATGTTTGTGAGGTAGAGGCGTGACGGAGCGCCTGGCAGGACGCCGTAGCCGCGTAGCAAACAGTTCGTGTAGGAGGTCATGTAGCGGAGACATCTGGTGGAGGTAAGTATTGATTAGTCATTGTAAAACTACAGTATCGGGGAATAAATCTAAAGAATGCATAGCAGCATATATGAATATTGCAATTGCAATATTTAAAAAATCCAAATCCTATGTTTTGAAATGTCTATTAAAGTTCTATCAAAATCGGTCTAGTGGTTTTTATAGTTGTAAATTGCATTGTCATCTGGTTTAAAGCTACCCTGTAAATTTCAGCTTGCTAGTTTATCGGGAAGTGCCTCAAAATAGAGTTGCCAGATATCCAACCGGAATGAGAAACAAACAAGAAAGTGGCTGTATAAAAACGTGGGAATAATCTAATGCTAATGATAAATACAGATTGATGAAGTATTTATTATACTTACACCAGAATTATAATTAATAGGTTTCAACAATCATAGGCTGTCCAAATATTAGTAGTAAATAGTCTAACTGCTTTATTAAGGTTAATATATATGTCAAAATTTTGATTATTTTACGCACCATCAAACACTAAACTTAATCTTTGCAAACATAAACTTTAAAATATATCTTCGGGCATCAGATAAGTTCAAGCAAGTATCGAAACTTGTACAAGCAAAATACTTGAAGATAAACTTCACTAGATAGTGGTCAAAGTTCTATCCCAGTCTAAGTTTAAGCTCTCTGCTTAAATATTTACTTTAAAATCATTTTTCCTTCGATATTTCTAAGTTTCGAAGTATTATGCTTGTATGAACTTAGAAGCTAAGACTTAGAACTTCGACGTCCCTGATGTGAGCTAAGCGGAGTCAGAACTGCACTCGCTCTAAGATTAGGGTTAAAAGCGAAACTTTGGCCTGAATGGCCAGGGATTGTTGAAGTATCTACGGGAGCTTGGACATACTGGAACTCATAATTAACTCGTGAGTCACCGAATTTAGTTAAGTTTAGTTTTGTGTAGTTTTTCTACCTACGTAAACCTATAGGTTAAATTTTAGTTGTCTACGAGGTCGTTCATTTTAGGTATTTTTTATCTTACTTACTTAAAATGATTGAAATCAAGGGTAGTGATGTTTCCACTGCAGAGCGGCAAACATGACTCCGGCAGGCCCCGGGAGCGGCAGCAAGGAGTATGGTCCATACCGTTCGCCAGACATCCGAAGGTCACCCCAGCCCAGGGCGCGCAGATCATCAGATCTGTGACCTGCAACTGAGGGTTAAAAGCCGTTCTAATGGGTGATCGTGCGTTAGTCACAGATGTGGCGAGCGCGTGGATTGTTTGATCCGTCGCAGTGAAGGGTTAGGTGATCATGATTGGTGATAATGTTCTTCTTGAAGCTTGTCCTGTCTGTGATAGGGCTAAAATGTTGTGCATGGTCTACGAGATGACAGTCTGGTTGATGTTCAGCAAATAACTATGAATAAAACAGTTTAACATTATTGAAATTCTCGTATGTTTGTGATTGGGTAGGTTCCTTCTTTAGTTACAATTAATTAAACGCTTCGGATGATTAAATAAAAAAACATTTCATATTATTTTAAGTGCAGAATTTCATAATAAGCTACGTGAATTTGAGTAAAACTTGCACTAAAACATGACATGAAAAAAAAACAATGATCTTTTCAGTAATTCCTGAATGCAACACATAGATGTTTGGTGACTTGTTCCTGAACCTGTCGGTCCAACTTACTGCGATCTCGAAGGTCTTGGTGGGGTCGCAGAGCTTGTCGACGCAGCCGTAGTGGTTGACTCCGGCGGAGACACAGCACCCTCTCACATCGGGCAGTTTGGGGGCTGCTGCTACTTCCGTAGACTTCATCTTCCCAGGAGTCAGGGTTAGTGACCTAGGAGGAGATTATGTTATTGAGGACTTTTTCACTTAATTTTTCGCACATCAATGATCTCCTTCTCTACAAGAGGAGAAACCTTTCGAAACTGGTATTATTATTTATTAATTGACTCGTATTACTATTAACCACAAATCATTTTGGATCTACGATGTCTTAAGTTTTTCAATTGTTCTATAGTACACGAATTTCATCTACAATATTAAAGATATTCCTAGACAAAAAAAAAGACTAGGATAAAACATGGTCCTTAAAAATAAACTCTAAATGTACCTAAGTCTTAACATGCTCGTAAGTTTATCCATAAGTAAGTTTTTTCAAAGTGATTTGTTTCGGGCGAACCCATATCAATCTCCATTACTGATATAAAATTTCCAAACTTCTGTAACTTACCTGATCGCGTAACTGGGCAAGCTTGAGCCGTGAATATTGTATGACGTCACGGTGATTTCATACATTGTGAATGGCAGAAGATCATTCAGGATGAAGAAAGTCTTGTTGGATAGGACTTTGTACGTCATGGACTGGACGCTCTTCATGGAGCCGTTGTTTTTGATGGAGCTCTCTGAGGGGTCGATGAGGTGGGCATCGAAGGAACGGAGAGTGGTGACGTTGACGACATACTCTGTGACCGAGTCTGTGTTCTCAATAGGAGGATTCCACGACACATTCAATTGTTTCTCGTTTAGAGGTTCCACTTCAACGTCTTCAGGAGGACTTGGGAGGAGTTCTGTAAAATAAAATTGGTCGTAATATCATAGAAAAATTAAATGAATGAATTTCAGAACGCTTCTAAATGAGACCAAATCATTTTAAATTAAAGAACGTAAATTGTAAATTATTTCACCTTTTCTAAACAATTTTTTTCTACTCCTTATATAAGTATATTCTCAAAATGGTAACAAATCAAATAACTTACCAATACCCTCGACAATACAAGCTAACGTCTTCTCCATGTAGGAGGCACAGGAGTAATGTGTTTTGATGTTATCAGTGACTGGGGTGAACTCTCCCCGGCAGACATCCTGGCAGATGTCCGGGACCCGCTCCTGAACGCAGCAGGGGACGTGGTTGCGTCCGTCTGCCATGCATCTGGTGACAAGGTGTGGGATGAGAACATGTTACATTGTTAGGTTTACGATGTTCAGTTAGAAGATGGTTTTGTTCTTGTATTAGTGATCACTTTACCAGTGATCACTAATATAACTGTGTCCAAATAACTGTGTTAAGGAGGTCAAATAGGCAATGGCTTCTGGTAAAGCTGTATCCGGTTAGAGTGGAAGACGATCCCCGCAGATTTGGAAAAAGGCTAGGCTCACCTTTTATTAAGCTCTATTGATGGGCATAATATGTTTTCTCCAAGGTGTGCAATAAAATCATTCATTAATTGTCTTCTACTTAACTGTCTAACTACAAATTTGAAATAATCAGTCCATTCAGAGATAGCTTTTCCAACTACTATGTTAGACAATTTGCCATGAATGCAAAATACTACGTATCTGTGATTCGATGTGAGTCTATTTGTCATTTCATGAGTTAAATTACTTTAGTCAACTTTCATATTGGTTAGAAAATTGGCGCCAATCAGAATGAAACTTGAGGTGTATTTTGGATTACTTAAGTACAAAAGTCGGGTCAAACGGACCCTCCCAAATTGATATCAGGGCCTTGATAAATTGTTGTTGAAAAACTTAGGGACGACTTGAGGTCCCTACAATTTATCTTACTTAGATGTATGGTGATTGATTTAAGATGTAAATGTTATCAAAGTTGATTATAATTGAGACTTCGCGTTTTGTTGCGAATACCAAAATGTTTAGAAGAGTAAGGGTCTTTGGATTTGTATTTTTTGTTTTTTTTAATACAACTCCCGCACTAAAGAATTTATTCCTTGTGTCGCGGGGTTTTTCACAAACATACAATTCACATGCACAAGGACACCCAGACTCAGAACAAGCATTCGTGGATCACACAAATGGTTGTCCTACGCGAGGATCGAACTAGCGACACGTCGCGCAAATTGGATTTGGCGTGATGATCACAACCACTCAGCTTACTAAAAAATCTAAAAACAAGTTTTGTATTACTGCCAATATCAATTTCATGCCACGTCTACGTAAAAGCCAAGCCAAGTATACTTATTTTAGTTTCAGTAGCTATGTTCTAGAAATAGTATGTGCCAAGAAGTTTTCCTGTCCAATATTCATACCCTTTTCTAAGACTTACTTGACAATAGCTGGGAAGTCTGGTTGACAGGTCTCAGGATCCTGTCCCGTTCCTTCTAGAATGGTCTGTATGCTGCAGAAGCCGAGGCATGTCTTCGTGACGTTAGCGGCCACGCAGCAATCCGTGTAGTTGTGTGAGAGAGCGAGAGACGATAGTGTCGGCACGTTAGCTGAGTAGCTGTCAGTCACGTTCTGGTTCTCAGGCGGCGTCAGACCTCGTGATATCACTGTAACAAAGAAAACAGCGTATATCTTCTTCTATATGAAACTGGTCACATCTAGTTGCTTTCAACCGACTTCAGAAAGGGGGAGGTTCTCAATTAACCGGTTTTATGTTTGTTACCTCAGTCGGTTGTATATTTTTGTTGTTAAAACATTTATTATGTATTCGTAAATAAAGATTATTTCAAGTAAAATCTTAAAATATGTGAATGAGTGGACCCCTAAAGCCAGAAGTCTGGAGTCCAGTGGGGTGACCATTGCCTAGTTGCATAGCATAAATGAGACTGTAAAATCAAAGGCGCCAAGCATTCTTGATCTTTTGGTTTTCTGAATTGCCTTGTCTATTTGTAAACTCTTGAAATCCAGTATTTATGAAAAAGAATTTAGTTACCAAAACGCAGCAGCAGCGCTTCAGGAGTGATATCTGATCTAATAAATAAAATTCCCGTGTCACGATGTTAGTTACCGTACTCCTCCGAAACGGCTTTACCGATTTTTACCAAATTTTATATGCGTATTCAGTAGGTCTGAGAATCGACTAACATCTATTTTTCATACCCCTAAGTGATAAGGGTGCCTCACAATAAAATTTATTTTTTTATTTCTTTGACGAAATTTTTTGTTTTTATTTTTTTATAATGTGGCATTAAAAATACATATAACTAGATATAATTTCGAGGCAAAACAACGTTTGCTGAGTCAGCTAGTATTTTATAAAAAACTCGTTTTAAATTTATTCCAAGCATATTTTTTTTATTCATATACGTATGTGAACTAACACCCACCTCTATTTCTACACATAAATTTAAACTAAACAAAACAGACCTCAGGGAATACGTAGAACATAATCAAAGCATGTTGTTTTTAACTAACATAATTCTATTTCTATCAACTTCAAACAAAAGACAGAGAGACAATGACATTATAATTACCTTTGAGTTAATAAAGTCTAAACTCAAATTAAATTAGCCTATTGTGTGTACAAATGTACTTTAAAAAGGTCAGATAAGTTTTCAAACAGAGCGTGGTAAGCATTTATAAATAGAAAACGCTAACGGTTGTACAATCTTACACCCGACTGCAACAACAACGGTATTCAAAAATGAACCTTATGTCGTAACCATAAGGGTGTTATTAGTATCTATATTTTATCAAACTTGTGTGGTTGCCTGTACATCCAGCCCCTTGAGAGCAAACAGTTATATAACACAGGGAATTTAATGTTTATAAGTGATAAACCTTTACTTTTGGGTAACTTTGAATCATACAGTCCCAAATGACTGCGAGTTTATAATCCCCAAGATTGGGGATAAAGGGACATGATGTTTAATTGATTATAATATAAATGTTTTTTAAAACTGACCGACTGACTCACTGAATTTGTATTATTTTTCTTCTTTTAGAAGTAATTGACACAGTTTGAAAAAACTTTTGGTGCGGGTGTATCTTTCATTAAAAAAGCTATTATTTCCATAATAATAATATGGTTAAACCAAAAAAGGTATATTAATAAAAACATATGTATAATTAAAATTTAAGACGAAACTTGGAATAAATTTAAAACGACTTTTTATAAAATGTTAACACTGCTAAAGCGCTGCTGTTAGCTTTTTTCTTCAACCTCATTTATGCTATACAACTAGGCAAAGGTCTCCCCACTGGACTCGACACTGGGCGATGAAATTTTCTTGAATCTTGGTATTTTCCGCTCAAGGGACTTACACATTTAACAGGGTTTTTTAAAATGTATTCTTGTATACTAACCTGTAAGTCTATGGAAACTTCTGACAGGGGGTTCCGTGTTTAGTTCACACATGTACAAGCCGGCATCAGACGCTTTCACCGCCTTGATGACGAGGGCCCACACGTCGCCGCCCTTCGCGATCCCTGGCCCGGGCAGCGGGTCGTCCGCTAAACAAGGAGAGATGTGAGTGAGCTTATGTAGATATAATAACAAAAGTCTATGGCATCGGTGTAGCGATACAGTGAGTGAATCTTAGTGTTGTGGATTATGAGTTTATGTTACGATTAGGTATTTTTTCCATTTAAATGATGGGTTGAATGCTGATTTGAGGAACTAAATCATAAATATACACACACCAAGATATGCAAATCTTTCTAGCTATTTTGGAGGAGTTTATTGACATACACATATAGTAGAATCATAAAATATAAAATATAATATATATTTTATATTTTAGTATAGGCACAACGACAGACCTAGACGTGAGTAATATTTAGCACAATATTTTATATGTATATTCATTTAAAACTAGTAAAGCTTATATAAGCCTATAAAATGCCATCACTCGTATCAAATTTCAATTTATTTATACAAAACCTTTATATTTTGAGTGTAAGAGTTTCCAGATTGCCAGCAAATAATTGTTTCAAGAAAAGACAGCTAGTCTTAACAATATGTCTGTACTAAAGTTACAAGTAAGTTGTAACATACTGAAACTTTTGACTTCAGCATAAAAGACTTGTAAAACTCATTTCAGTAAGTAATTCATGAATTCTGTATCTTGGAGATGTTGATTCGGACAGCGCTAAGTAGACCTTTGTCGTGTCTTGTTGTACAGATTATAATTGCTAATTTTGATGTTTGTGTTACTAATGTATTTGGTACAAGGTCACGGTGAGGTTTGTAATGGTCAAAACTCTTTGGTTTTCTTTTAGAGTAAGTTAAGACTAAATCTAGCACTCTTGTGATTTGAAAATTTTGTTTCAAGTACATAAATATAAAAAAGAAATCTTATGTTGTTAAATTGTTTAACAAAAATTGCATTTCAATTTAATGAAATAAATATATTTTCAAACAATGAAGTTTAATTATCAGGTACTACCAAACTTAGAAATCTTGTCAGTAAAGTCTAATTATTAAATCACAAATCAGACTGATACTATAGTCAAATAATTTATATACTAAGCAGTAACTACATGAATCGTTATCACTATCATCAGTACCGAGCTACATTATCGTGTCATGAGTGTATGAGAACCATGCAATACATACGTTAGTAAGATGAGAAGCCGTTAGCATTTACCTGTATTCTTACCATCATCGTGGAGAACATCGACTCTATCGTCTCTGGTTACCCTGACTCCTCCAGCGGTTAGCAGCTGGAGATCCTTGGCTCTCCGCCAGAGGACCGGCCGGCCCTTAGCACCAAGGACCACGCAGGTGAGGAGGGCGTCCTCTCCGCTCCTGACTGCGACTCCTCCGACTGCTGGAGCCCTCATATAGGCCTTGGGCTCTTCAATCTCTTCTTGAGAACTGCCTGTTGAGACGCTTGCGCTCTCCACTGATTCATTTTTTAATTCTGTTGGCAAAAGATGAGTGGGTTTATGAGATATTCGTTCACATTCTGTTTTTTTACCATTAATATTTATGCTGACTGTATATAGTGCACAGCACTATAGGCAAAAGAACCCAAATTTTAAGAATCTATTGCTGTACCTACGTAATTTTCTGTAAGAGCCTAAAATATTTATGACGAAGACTACGTATTTTCTCTGTAATCTCTAATTTATATTAAAAGATCAATCCCGACATGAAAATAAATTAAATAACAAACTAAACAAGATTAATATTTATAAGCCGATCAAAATCTAAAATCGGGCAAACAGTCCCATCTAATATTCAAGTAGTCGAAGTTGACTAAAAATACTTTTACCCAAAGCCGAAATAGCTTCACTGATATAGTATTCATCCTTTCGACCCTGCTTAGACAATATTTAAACAAAAGTAAACATTATGGAGTGGAACCGCTTGACAAAGAGGTTCGGGACATTAAAACGACCACGGAAACTCCTCCGTAAGTACCGAACTACACTGTCGTACTTCAAAAGCCCTTTGAAGTATTTAAAAGCCAATTCTGACCGGGACCGCTCCTCCTCCGATAAAAAGGTCATCTATACTCTGGCTGGGCGTCTATGCGAATATAAATGTCAAAAAGAGATGCCCCAAGTTGGGCGCCATTAGTGGCGATAAGCGGTTGGGTGATAGAAAATAGTTTGACTGAAGGTTATTTAGAATAGAGCCAGAAGGAATTTGAATGAACCATGTTTAACGTCCTTTTCATTTAGAGATTCATTCCCTTTATATGAAATCTAAACATAATTAATTTGTTTCTAAATATTTACTATATTAAACGGCTAATATTATCATCTTATATTAACCGGCCTGCTTCAATATCCGAATTCAATGGCCTCATTAAAACCAAATAAATTTCGTATGATCCATATTTATTTAAAATAGTATTGTAATATTGTCATTGATGGCTTAACTTTGATTTATTTTATGAAGAAATTATTTATTAAAATTATCGGAGTTATGGTGTCCACAATGAATCGCGAAATTTAACTTTAATTTGAACAAATCGTTTTACGCAAATTATTTTGACTGTTACAGCTTTATTCAATAAATAACACTTGGATGTATGGAGATGTCATTTTACTTTCGGTAAGTCACATGACTGGGATCTCTATACATTTGAGCGTTTTGTATTGACGTCAACGATGGCACAAAATTTTATTAGGCTTGATTGTTCAACAATGGAAAAAGAACAACTTCATTTTGTATTGTTAGAGTTCTAAAAATATGTAAATACTAAGTTTAGTTTTGTTCTTAATTAAATAATATAGTTAATACTGAAAAGTCGAGCGGGGCAACGTCGCGGGCGACGAAAAGCAAAAATATCGTATCAAAATAGGTTCCATAAAGGACAGTTGTACTCAAAAATGTTTTATCTAAGTTTTTTATTACTCAATACCGTATCTAACTAAACATTAATTCCTGGAAGGAAATAATGTTTTGATGTTATTTAAACGTTGTTACACTTTTTATGTTGGCATTCGGTTTGTTCGATCACTTGATGTAGGCTTTTATACTATCTACCTTCATCACGAAACAAAAGATCTTTTGTAGAGCAAACGTGTCACTGATTTGGAAAATGGTTTCTAAAACAAAAGATGGAGAACATAATAACGAGATATTAAAATTGTTTTTGAACTAATTCCAAATGTTTTGTTAATTCATGTTACATGAGGATCTAATTTAATATGTTTTATAGAACAGTGTTATTGAAACTTTAGTAATAAGTGGCATAGTTATTTTGAGTGACGAATATAATATTTTTACAGTCCTAAAGCCAAACGCCAATTCAGTAACTACAATTGATTGTAACTTTATTTCAAACTGCTGAATCTTTTTGAGTCAATGTGTGTTACACAGCTTATTGGTTCCTTGTTCCCGCTATCAGTGCGGCCACTTCGCCGATCTCATTGGGATTCATCTCGGGCACCTCACGTCCGCGGCGGGCCCCGGATAAAGAAATCAACGCAAATTGCCCGAGCACACGCTTCAATTTACCACATATTTTCTGAAACGCAACAATCTGTATGATAACTAGTCCCCACGGGCTTAACCCGGAGAAATTGTGTGAAAGTACTTTTTTGACGGAAAATAACCAGGTAAGTGCTATGAGAGGCGGAGAAAAATCATTTGTGTTGGCTGCCAAGTCGGTAGATTATGATAATGTAGATGAAGGAAGTGTATTAAATTTGGCCTGAGCCTTAGGGCGAGGCAATAAGGTGGGTAATGTATCGGCAGGTCGGCACGAAGCCAGAATTAATAAATAATGAGCGGGAACTGAAAAGCAGAAGTGCTTTCGTACGTCACCGTGCACTGGAATTCAGGCTTGTGTGATCTTTGGACAGGTATCACTGGATGTACCTACCTATGTACTGTAAAGACGTATCTGACATTCTAATAGTGGCACATCTTCAACTGTTAAGTGAAGGTAATTTTCGGACAAAATCACGTCGACAAATTAATATGTTTCTATTAAAGAGACAATTTAACAGATCAAATAGCAGACTATAACACAAAATTCCTACAGAAAAACCCGGTCCATCAGTGAAATACGAACAGCAACATGTATATATAATCCAGTGCAGTGTAGCGACAAGCTTAATAAAAAACGAAACACTTTTCATTCACCGGAATAACGTAAATAAACCGGCAGCGGATAAAAAAACAATGGCCGACGCTCAGACACTTTCATTAACGTTCAAAAAGTACAGTGGAATTAAAAATCACAGGATTGCAGAACAGTTTTAAAGTTGCAGTTTCTAATTTATGCTAATGGACCCGAGAAAATGGTAAAGCGGTCTTGTTGGTACACCTATTTCAATAACCGTAGAATAACAAGAGTTAGGTTAGTTTACATTAAATTATCAAGTTTCTTCTCTTCTTTAATTTATCAAATGAATGACCTGTACTCATTGAAATATTCCTGATTTAATATTTTGTTTAGCTTTTAGGCTGAATTGCTTGTGCTTTCGTCTGTTTATCCGTCCGTCGATATACCTGCGATAGGTGTCTTCAAGAAACAAAATGTCATATTGAAATTAATATTAAGTATGAATTACGATCTTTCAATTCGATTAAAAACATTATAAATATAATACATTGAAGATATATATATATATATATATTATTATACTTTAACTTTTTTTTTGTAGTTTTCGGATTTTAAATAGTTCTTGTTTTGAAATCGATAGCATTATTTATTTCATTATAAAGGTCTAGGACATTAAAATTATTCGTTAAAAAAAAGTATCTGAGAGAAATTAAAATCATCCTTAGTAGAACGTCGTGTCAAAGTGTTTCGCAAGCGTTAGCGCATCGCGTTTTAAATGTAACGAGTGCTATCTCCAAGTGCATGTGAGGTGTGATTATGTGTAGCTAAGAAATTGTTCGCGCACCGCTGTAATGTGAAGTGGCGGGCGACGTCGCGGCAAACACTTGTAGTAGCGGCACTGCCGGGGCTGCTGACACACTGCTTGTACCAACGGAGATTGTAATTTTTACAGACCATTTTTTTAAATGGCAGCCATTACGCTGTAAGGAATTTAATCCTTATGTCGCGTATGTATGTTAAGAAAAATTCAAATCACATGCACCAAGATACCCAGACTCAGGATAGAGATGCGTGGATCAAACAAATGCTTGTTCTACGCGGGGATCAAACCCGCAGCAATCCATGCAGTCAGCGTTAAAAAAAATTGTGTGTTTTATTCAAATATAAAAATGTTGAGTATGGAGTAATTATGTATATTAAACAAACAGCTTCACATTTGCGACTTATATGGAGGTTGAAACGATTATTCCCTTCCCATATTTTGAATATTACCTTTGTAACAGTATGTCCAACCCAGCTCCTGTAGCTATATGCTCCTAGTGTTCGCAGCGACCCTTATCCTTAGCTGGAGTCCTCGCCGGGAAGTAATAACCTTTTGTTTTAACCTTTGTTCATCAGCCTCGGTTTTATTCGTTTACGTTTTGTTGCAAGTCCAACTTAGAATTTGTATGGTGCTTGAGTGTTGCGATGGTTACGGTATGGTATTCATGTCTTTCCGAATTCACATGCGTTTAACAGAATTTAATACTTTGATGGTAACGATCGTGAGAATGATTCATTTTTAAATGATGCAGTGGGTCGCGAGTCGAACTGAGCATGTATTTCTTTTAGTAAAGGAAAACATGGATAGGATACCAGCACACCTGAGAGCTTATCAGGGTGTTTTAAGTCATGTCAGAGGCCTGCGGGCTGTTCATAACTCTGATACCAGCCTGTCTTGTCAAGTGACTTTTCACAATCGTAAACTTCAATAGAAAAAGCTCAAAATAGGGATGACACGTCAAAGTCGCATGACTTATCGTAACATTATTATGGCACGTATCAAGCTGCTTGGTCATCCCATTTAACACAATACTAAGACATACTAAGTGTTAAGTAAAGTAAGTCACAATAAAATAATGTTAAAACAATAATATAGAGACTTCAACAGGTAGGTACCTCCCTGATTTGCACAATTGAAATCAAAATACAAAAACCTCTGAATAAAAATTTACTTTATCACTTAACGTGTAAAGTATAATTTTGTTTGAAAAGTTTCGTACTAAATATTTATGTGAGGTTTTTAGGATTCCGTACTGAAAAGATAAAAGCGAAACCCCTTATATTAAGGTTATAGCTAGGCAATAGACATTTTTAAAAAGGTTGAATTTGCTTTGCCGCCCTAACAAAAATATTCAAATAGGTCAAAGAACGGTTGGTACGGTTTTAAAATTGATAGGTGACCAATTTTCGTTGCAAATTTGTCTTTCTGTAGCTGTTGATTTTATACGGAACCAATACTATCAGTAAACCGAGTTTTCATAAGGGTTCCCATTTCATGGAATCCAAAGGGTTGGATTCGAACCTGTGCCTTCATGAATAGTAATGACCGGATTCAGTATGGACTGAAAATTACTTTGTCGGAGCCTAATGTATGGCTGTTACAATAATTTGTTTTTGGGTGTTATTGAATCAGAGTATCTCCAACTTTGGAGGGAGGTTTCTGAATATTGTTCGGAATGTCGTGTATTCTTACTTCGCGCATAAAATACCCGGAGTTGGTGTCTTGTCGTGTTTCGAGACACCTGAAATAATTTTGCTGAAATGTTTCGTACTTTTCTTGGTGTTTACTGTGTATTTTATATTCTTATGCCGTGTTCTTGTGCTGTGGTATAAGATGTTGTAAAGGAATAAATACTTAGGTTAAAAATAAATGCTTTGTAATGCTATCCATCTTCGTCTAGTATTTATTTTTATTTCAACTGCGTTTTTTAATTGACCTAATAAATTCCTAATTATTCCAAGACTTCACAGAACACAAACAACAAATCACGTATCTAAATACTCCAGGAGACAGTGCACCAAGTATTCTAATATAAAACTTATGCATCGTTGATCGAGATTTTCTCAGATATTCGTCGCTTAATGAATTCAAGGATCGCTAGGCTCTTTGCCTACATTCCAGGGGGCTTACCGATACCTCAAGACTCTTGCAGTGCGGAAAAGAGAGGGCGCTCTACACTGTGTAATGCTCTATCCCGCTCTCTCAACTGCAAAAATCTTTATTCAAGGTGTCGTGGTAAGTCTTCAGTGCTTCTACACAAAATCGCGTGTGCTATAAGCTAAGAGACAGATCGTAAATTAAGTCCCGTTTGTTTATACTGCGGGGTTCTGGCAATATTAATACTAGAGCAACGTAATTGTTGCTTAAAGGAAATATTGCGCGGTTTAATGGGTGTCGGATACCTATGGAATTTGTAATGTGTTAGAGAAGGATTCGTAAGCATATTGTGTTTAAGAGCTTTGTGGATTTAAGTCTTGTTTAGGTTTCTGTACCTGACGGGTAAAAACGTAGCTAGTACTGAAGCATTGCTGTTTGTTCGTTTGTCAGTGTGTCAGAGTGAACTGAGACAGCTAGTCATTTGAAAGAAGAAGTCAAAAGAGATTTAGACTCGGACTTGACTTGCTATTACGTATTATATTATTGTCTAAAGACTTATAGCTCACTACTATTATATTTCACGATTTCCCATCCGAATAAAGTATGACTTTACAAATACACAAATCAATCGAAAAGTACTTTTGTGTACCTGACATAAGTCACATTTTTCTATTTAAAGCATTTCTCTACAGACTCGTTTACACTAAAGTGCTAAATAATTATTTACCTTACGTTTAGTCTGCCCTAGATTAAAGAGCGAGTCCCCGTAACATATGCGGCGCCCTCCACGCGGTGCTCCGAGTTAATCAATGTTTACTTAGCGGCTGCGGCTAAGAATTTACTTTACATTTTAGCTGACTACAAGTGGGTACAGGTAGAAGAGTTTTATACTGTATTGTAGCTTGCGCCTTCGCTGGTTATAGCTGCAAAAATATGTCTCCTTCGACAAAGTCGGGTAAATGAAGATTTCGTTAACTCAATATCGGTGCGTCTGTTTGGTTGTGAAAGGCAACAAACACACAAACACACTTACATATTTTCGCATTTATAGTTTTTATGTGATGAAGGCTAGAATTTAAATAATGGTAAAATTTATTGTGGATTTAAAAAATGAGTTTGAAATGTGTCGTGTGAGTCAAAAACTCAAAATAGTATTCTTATGATTGTTGCACAACCTGTCGTCAGTGATTATAAAAATACCTAATGCGTTTAACATTCATTGATTTACATGAATTGCAAAGGACGACTAGACCGTACACATTGGCTTGGTTAAAAAAACTGTACAATTAAGGGCTTAGTATTGAAACGTAATTAATTTATAAAAAGCCGCAACAATAATCTCATTGTAGCTATTAAGGATACGCGAACAATTAAATATCTAAAAATAAACCTCTAATCATCCAGACATCAATTTAGAACTCGATAGATTTTAAAAGCAGCAGTACATTTTTAGACTCAAAATCCTTTAGTATCCTATTTCCTACAAAAAATGTCGGAATTCGTAAAATCGTTCGTCGCTTTAAAATAGGTATTTTAAAAAGGTCGAATTGAAAGCTAAGCTTATATTTCACAAATAAAATGCCAAAAGGTCAAAGCTTTGATGTAGATTCAATACTACCCACATTAAGTCAAGGTACTTGTACAGCTATTTATGTAGGTAAAGGATGAAGTGATCAATTGTGTATATTATAAAGAAATCTGTCTCGTGGGTCCCGGCTGTTATTCCTACATCTTTGACAGTTGGTACAGATAGTCAGAAGCTTGACATGTCTGACAAGGTCCTTGTAAAAAACTGGTACTTAGCTGAATCCGGTTGGACTGGAACCCCGACATACATAGTTGGGAAAAGGCTAGGCCGATGATGAACTACTACATTTTTCTCTTGAATTATGACTTTTGATTTACAACACTCAATATTTTATTCTCAATCGACGATGTATATTGAATAAAATAATTATATAGCAGCCAGACAAATTCCCAGCTTATTAAATTAATTTTCATAACCACACATTGTTAAACGAATAAAAGTTTCTTTCTACACACAGACAGTTTTATTTGCTGATAAAAACATTTCAAATCAAACCAATTAAAGTACTAGAGCTCGCATTAAAATGTTTTAATATCTCCGTAATTTCATGTTCTAAACCTGCCTAGATCGTGCACGTTTTCAAGTTAAATAACAGTGAGTAAATTACGTGGAGCGCGCATACCGCGTCAACGATATTGCGTCAAATGCGAGTTGGATTAAAATGGTGAATTCTGTGAAATGTGAAATGTCCCCGTATGTACTCACGTGGGAGGATTTTAGGAGAACGTTCTGGAATTATGCTGACATGTTTTATTAAAAATAGAGGTTTTGAGGAAGCTTGTTGTTTTTAAGGTGTTTAAAAAGAGAGCAGCCGAAGATAGATCTCGATGGCGTGCAATTGGGGAGGCCTATGCCGGAGCAGTGGACGAATATGGGCTGACGATGAAGATAATGATGATTAGCATTGGTTTTCAACCAGAAGTTTTCACAGTTGTCAACTGGAGATGGGTGGATGGATATGGATCTTTGACTTGATAAAGACAGATGGTTGTATTTTGCAAAAACCAAATATTTTTAAAGCCTAAAACCAGGCAAATATCTCGAGTACGTACCCACAAATCATCAAACACACGAATAAACACCTCCTTTAGATAATTTTCAAACACTCTAATAATGACAAGTCATTAGCCAAGTTATTTAGCTAGCTCTCAGGATAATAGGATCGTATCCATAAAACAAGCTGTACCTGTTCACGAGGAGATGTGTTGATAGTCCTCCGAGCCGTAAATCTTAGGGGATAGAGCATTCCACACTTATTAACATGAGTGGGACAGACTTATTGATGGTTAGACGCGGCAGGGGTACGTGGAAACTATGTAGGCGTAAATAGTGGGACATGTTATGTGACTATTCAGACAGGTGAAGATGAAAACTATTTTGAAATAGCATTAAATGAATAGTCGTGGTTGTACAGCAATTATGTTAAGGCTTAATTGTTTTTTGGTTTTCATTAATTAGTAAAAAACCTAAAGAAACTTTTAACGGATGTCGAAAGATATTAAACAGACATTTAAGGTATTTTTAAATGTTAGCTTCTTTAGACTGGCGATCGAATTGTTTCAGACCAACTATTTAAAAATTTACGCTAATTGAAAACTGTTCACTGACTCATTCAAGGTTCAATATAATATAAAATTCAAAGCATCTACAAAATTAACATCGAATTTTGTTCTTAAACTTCTCAAAATTCTGAATCCCGAATTTATGCTTTAATTACAAGAAAACAATAACGTTTTTCGCTTGGCTGGTTCGGAGTTAATTTCGTGCCCCTTTTAGTTGAAAGCCTAATATTCATTGCACATCTATTAGCGCTGTAGTCTGTGTCAGCTGAATGTAAAATATGGAGAGAGCTTCAGTTTCATTAAACGCTTTGATAAAACTCTTGGGCCCGCGGCCATTTTGCACGGCTAACTTATGTTCAGTAAAAACGAATGTTTGTGAATTAACTAACTAGTAACAGGGTTTTAATTCTGTTCTTTTTTTCTCTATTTTATGGAAAGGGTTTTTGATGGTTTTGGTTGGAAATGCATTTTTATTTTAAACTGAGATTCCATATTTTGGAGATTTGGTAATTCTTATTATTACTCCTAATGGATATTTTAAAATCTCAAATAACTATCAATGATTGAAATGAAACTACTTTTCCGGATTTTATCGCGGTTTAATTTTAGATTTTAGTTCCCGACGTTTCGACACCCTTGCAGGTGTCATGGTCACGGGCACACTGATTCAATGATTTTTAAATACATTTTCCATGCGATTCAAGTTTTATTAGATCTCACTATAAAGTTTCATAATTATTTAATAGTCGACTTGCCTTAAGTTTCCAGAAAACTGTTACTTACTTACAGTATTTTATCTCGTACCTATAGAATATAGATTGTACAGATATAGACAGGGCTGGCATAAGAGCAGGGGAACACAAAGGGCGGCTCATATCGCGGCTTTGATATTTGTGAGTGTTCGCCTTCACGATAAGAAATGAAAGATTTCGACGTCGACGCGGTTTCCTGTGTTTTTGTTGTGATACACACGAACAAATAATTTGGTGTGTTTTTATAATTTTTGTGAATATTTCGTAGGTGATTATGTTATAACATAATTAATTTAAAGACCACGGAGGATATAATAATATATGAATAAACGAATATTTTTAACTGAATTATATTAAAATTTTGCACTTAATTTTATGAAACAAATCCTTACATTAAAAAAATCGATAAACTATAAAACATAAATAAAGAACACTTCTAAAAACTAAATACGTTCTCAAAATCAACAAAAACCTAAAAAAAACACTACTCAAAAATCCCGAAAACAATTTAAACAAAACAGCAGAACAACTTTTGTTCGTATTCAAAAACAAAAATGAATGAAAACGGCAATAAAACAAAGCCTGTTGAAACGAATGCTCACGTAACAAAAATTACAGCAATATTCCGGCACATTGGATCCCTAAGTGAAATTTTAGTGAACGTGATACGATTTTATTACGGAGAGTTGAACTCGCGACTCGTGATAACATGTAGCCTCATTTGTTTGTAAAAGCCTCATGTCGGATAAACAGGTGTGTTGGGGGAGAGGTGTTTTGTATTTGAGGCTTTTCTTCTTAAAACTTTATGGTGTTACACCTGCTTGCTATTTGCTTTGCCATCTTGAAGTTACAATCAGTTTACTCGTAATCGATGAAAAAAATATTGATTGTCAAAATGACTGCTTTGGAAGCGAAACCTCAAAAAAAAACCTCTGACATTTGTTATTGTATCAAAATTTGTTTTACAAAATTATGACTAAAATACTTACAAATTACTTAAAAAAAATATATTTACGTAATATGTAAATTATACGCGGAATCCCGATACAATAGTCCCGACTTGCGTAACTAAACCGTTCTTGCAGATATCAAAAGAACATTTACAATAATATATTAACAAAGTAATAGAAGTAGATATAACTAGTGATAATATTACGTAATCTAGTAAACAACAACAAAAATGTTTATTCATGAAACATTACCATTTAAATAATATGTTATACGACATTACATTGATTATATGTTAACACGTGTAGTTTGGAATGCGAGTTGTTTATTTAATTAAAATGTAGACGTACTTAGAGGCTATACATATAAGTATGTATGTAAATATGTACCAGCTGGAGAATATATAAGTATATGAATATATGCTAGCAGCTCTAGGTTATTTTTCTCTGCAGCTCGTTTAGTCTCGTAATCTATACTTCTATACTAATATATAAAGCTGAAGAGTTTGTTTGTTTGTTTAAGCGTGCTAATCTCAGGAACTACTGGTCCAAATTGAAAAAATCTTTTTGTGTTGAATAGACCATTCATTGAGGAAGGCTTTAGGCTATAAACCATCACGCTGCGACTAATAGGAGCGAAGATACAATGGAAAATGTGAAAAAAACAGGGCCGGACTAAATCGTAACTTATATCTTCTACCCACGGACACGAAGTCGCGGGCAACAGCTAGTTACCTATATATTGGTTCTGTTTTTGGTTTTGATTGTTTTCTCGATTCAGTCCTGAAATGATTCACTCGTACCGAACCTAGATCGAGTAGTTTTTCAAGGTACTGGGTTAGTTTTTTGTCGATTGAGCTTAGTTTTAATTTGTACCACGGCACGAATTGGGGTTATAGAGTATTAAATGTTCGATTTCGATTCAATTGAAGTATAACTCGATTCCGACAATAGTGTCGGATTAAAAAACCAACTCGATTCGGCCGAAAAAATCTATTCTATTCGATTTTGTCAGGAGAAAGTCTACAGGATGTTGCGTTGTTGGAAATTTAACAAAGTTTCATCATAATTTGGTTATTGATTTTGACAATTTTGGTGTTGAGGATAAACAACAAGCAACTGATACTATTGTTTAGTTCACTGCAATTAATATAATTATAAGCATCAAAAAGATATTCATAATTGCTTCGGTATCGTGTTGCATCAAATAAACGAGAGCAGCAAATATATAGGAAATAGATTCACCATAATATTTTAGACTAGCTGTTGCCCGCGACTTCGTCCCCGTGGGTAGAAGATATAAGTTATGATTTATACCTACCTGCCCTGTTTTTTTCACATTTTCCATTGGATCTTCGTTCCTATTAGTCGCAGCGTGATGGTTTATAGCCTAAAGCCTTCCTCAATGAATGGTCTATTCAACACAAAAAGAATTTTTCAATTTGGACCAGTAGTTCCTCAGATAAGCGTGTTCAAACAAACAAACAAACTCTTTAGCTTTATATATTAGTATAGATTTAAGTTCGATTCCCGCCCAGAACAAATGTTTGTGTGATGAGAACGACCTTTTTCTGTCTGGGTGTAATTTATCAATCGTCTAGTACTCATAAATCAAGCTTTGCTTAGTTTGAGGCTAGATGGCGTTGTTTGAAAGTTGTCTTCTATTTTTGGACCAGATGGATGTTGGACCTGTGTTTCCGTATAAGCCTTTGAAAATAACCCTTTCTATAAATTTATCTTGTGGGAAAAAAAATATAAGATTTAATGATACAAACAGTAATTGAAAAAACGAAAGATTTAATAATACAAATGTTAATTTAAATTTATATATTGTAATATCTTTTTAAGTCCGTGTGTCAGATATAGAGGTAGATCCATTAAGTTTATTTGCCGACATCCCCCTAACCGAAAGAGGTCAGATATCGGCAGACTGGAATGATGTATTGTTGCTAGATTTAATTTGATGAAATCGCTACGACCATTCAATTGTCTTTTTTACTATTGATATGTAATTTTGTTAGGACAAAAAGGGTAAGGTTTTGTGCTGCTCTGCGACTTATTGGAAGTTTATCGTTTAGTTACGTTTAACTGTTGAAAGATAAAAAAAACCGACAAATACATAGTAGACTTTATCTGAATATTGAAAAGAAAAATAACTTAAAATGATTTTTTTTCATATTCGTTCACCCGTCTATCGTCATAATGGGAATTATTTTTTATATAGAATATTTAAAAATAATAATATGTACATTTAAAAACAAAAAATAAATAAATAAAATAAGGCATCAAAAAATTGGCTGTGAGTGTGCCACGAGGCTGGCGGCATTGCCATGTTGAATAGCAATGCTAATTCTCTCTTCGAGGCAAAAGCTAGCCTTTGGGTCACGGGAAGTGTCTACAACAAAATCCTATTAGTATCCTACGTAAGCAATATCAAGTGTTAAAACAAAGTGCATGACTTGCTGTTTACACGAATATTGATTTTTATTCAGCTTTTAATGGATCTGACCTAGTTAAGGCTTTTATGTTTCATTGTAATATTAGTCTTTTAAGTTAAAGTACAGAAGCAGGTGAAGGCTTGCTTTATAGAGCCTGTGCTTGGTAGGCGACACGTTTTGTTGTTGCTATGGAGTATTGAAGCATGTGACCTCAAAGACTCTCAGACTGGCATAAGTAGCTGAAAAAATTGTTGAAATTTTTTTGTGGATATTTACTTTAGATAGGTGTCATGTTTTTTTCGACTGATTCTGCTTAAAATTCAACACTTTTTTTCAAGAGAAATTTTAATTTTTTGTTCATCAGCCTAGCCAATTCCCAACTATGTTGGGGTCAGCTTGAAGTCAAACGAGATGCCACTTAGTACTAGCGTTCTACAAGGAGCGACTGAATATCTGACCTCCTCAACCAGTTACCTGGGTAACACGATGCAACTTAGTTACACTGGTTTTCTGATTTTTCACTTCTGACTATCTGTAAAGACACTCAAAGATGTGTAAATAATAGTTGGGACCCACAACGACCGTATCCAATTGTGGCTTATTCTTTATCATCGTATATCAAATGGAATGGCCAGCAGAAAATATTCTTTAACACGAAATAAACAGAAACCAATGAGAAAGTACCAATAATCAGGGATAAAAGGAGATTAATTAAAACAACTCTAGCATTGTGGCTGCACCGAATTTCGCCCTACCCTCTGATTGAGCGGCGTGTGAATGGTGACGATAATTAAATACTACCCTCCCTGTAATGGATTCGTTTGTATTTGTGTTTGTTTGTGACAGCGGATTAAAGAGCGAAATATAACGAGTTTTCAAAATCTGATATGTTGTAATACTTGATTCTTATTGATATATTTTATTACAAGGGTTTATTTGTTTTCACCTGCCCCCTTGTTTGTCAAATCTTGCTAGTAAAATTTGACCTAATTCCGGTTTTACGATTGATCTGAAATTGTATATATTATATTGAGAAAAATAAATTTATTTAACTGAATAAAAATATTGAATTCACCCTATTACATTGCCAGCACACCGAAATAGTAGATGCAAATCATAAACTAAGGAAATAAAAACATTCAAGCAAAAATACACGCTTTATATTATTAAACCTATCTTTTTATTTGTTTTTGTCATCTTTGTCCATAAGCACTTTGTAATAAGTTCTAGTTTGGGTATTTCTAGACGTTTCCACCTTCTGTACTGTACTGGTCTTGAATATGAAAGAGAATTTCGCTTTTGATCTATTAAATATTAAAACATAGTAACTCAAATGCTGCGACTCTGCATATTTCTTCTTCCGGTAAGTTTCCAGCTAGTTTCTGACAGTAAGTAATTTAAGACATACATTATATCTCTCTCTGTCTTTATTTCAATTACAAATATTTGTAATAGAGAGATTTCAATAATAAACATGTCCAAGAAACAGATTTTTTAAAAGCTACACTTGTATTGTGAGTAAGCAACAACAATTTGATGTTATAAAATTGAGCCTAATTTTAAAACAACGAAATCCTGTTTGTCCGCTACGATAGGTACGATAACTGTTCCTAAGAATGTTGATAGTTTATTTATAAAAGAATTCCAACCTCACATTTAAAAAAAAAACAAACCGCAGCGCTATTCAAATAATTATCAATCTCATACATATCCCTAACAAAAAGACAGACTAATTATAGCATGTTTGAAAAAGCCTTTGATACTCATTGTCCTTATTTCAGCGCACTTACTAAGAACTCAAGTAAAACTGAAACAATAGTGGGAGCGAGAAGGCGCTCTATAAAACGCGTAGTTTCATCCCGCTCCCACATTCAACAGTCTAATGTTAAGCGTTCATAGTAGAGGTACAGGAACAACTAGTTTTAAGCTTAAACCTTTATCGGGCGACAAACACGCCCTCTAGCGGTCGTCGGCGAGTTGTTTGTACATCGCCGGCCACGCTGTGAGTTGGAAGTTTTGTCTGTTTTGATAACGTGATATTAAACTTAGCTTAGTTTGGTTGCCATTTATAAACGTATTGAGTGGTGTTCATTTCAGTGTTGTGTGCGTCTTTTGTATTCTTATTGAGTCTGCTTAGTAGGCAAGTTATTACATTTTATGAAGTGAAAATAAACTGAGGTTTATTATGAAAAACCATAAGGTTTATGCATTATGTACTTAAAAGTAACACATTTTTAAGTTTGGTGAGCCTATATATATTGTTATATTATAGGCCTTTATTCTTTATTTTACCCTTTTAAATCAAATCGGAATTTTATATCGATAACAATGCTAGCCTACAAATTCTTGGTGACGGGTACTTGCAAAAGCAGGTATGAATTAATTAACACTTATTAAAACGCAAGGCCGATAATAACTGCCAACTACATGTCACACTTGAAACTCTATTTGCGAAAAGAGTTTAACTGTCAAAAATAATAAAAGCTAACGTGCGGACTCGATAAACGAAGCGATTTTAATTTTCACACGATTTCATGATTTTTATTTCGTCTGCAGTTATGAATGTTGTTGCGAATTATATTCGTTTATGCTGTTGTTTTGGCATTTATTTTTGTGCTTCTTAGTATAGTTTATGCAGTTACATTCTAGTTTAACTATAACAAGAATTAATGTGTAATAAAGTTCGACTCGCAATCCCGCCGCGTCTGCTCATGATTAAGGACTCCGGTTGGGTCCGAAACTAGTCGGGCTAACCCGTTAAATACGCGTGAGTAAACCGTTACATCATTTAATAATGAATCATTCTCACGAAAGTTACTATTAAAATAAAGTTGCTATTTAGAAATCCACGAGTGTTGTGAACTTACTAATTTCAATATCACTTTTATTATGTTAGCGTTTTTCAATTTTGTACAAAACTATTTGTAATTTATCAGTGAGTGTTGTTACCGCTTTGCACGTTAAAGGATTTATATTAAAAACAATAGGTATTTTAAGTTAAAGCGAAATTGAAAGACAATTGAGTTGAAACCTTCAGAGTTTAAGTTATCTAAATAGGTAAAATACATTTAGAGAGCAGTTTAAGTAACACTTAACAGGCAACTTCCATCGCTGAAAGCAATTTTATTGCAATTGTGAAAAAGAGACGTGGCTCTATGCAATATAGAGCGCTTTCACGCTTACACGACTGAAACCATATTACTTTTGGAGATGGCCCTGGGCCCTTAGCAATGTAGGAACCTACTTACACTTAACATGAGCCTCTTCTAGTCACACCGGTGACGTGCGTACAGTACAGTCAACAAAAAAAACCGTTACATACAAACCGTTTTACGACGTTACAGTATCATTCAGTTACATTTAGTTTAACTATAAAAGGTGACAAGTCCATTTTGGTATCACATAGTGGTGTTAAAAATTGTAGAGTTAGATTGAGTACAGTTTATTTTAAATGTGATGATATCAAACGCCTTTTGTTGCTGTCTGTACTATGTACTTACTGACACCTAAGACGTCTGCTAAAGCTTTTAATCTAACACGAAATAGGATACTAGTCTTTATATAGAAACAGTGCTCAAAGGTGTTTGCGTCACGATTCTGTCTGACACTATTTGATATTATATACTAAGTTCTTGGGAGTAAATCTACTAGCTGCTGCCGGCTGGCTGTGATTATTAATGAAGATTAATGAAAAGCGAGTTAAGGACATACAAAAAAATTGCTCATTTTTTTACAAACACTTAAGTCACTTGTACAAACACACCTACAATCAAATGAATGAGCTCACAAACCCAGGGTCAAATGATGACACATGTTTGCCCCATGAGGGGATCGGACCCACGACACGTAACGTTGTCGGTAATGAGTGCAGTCAAAAATGTCTGCAAATATATCGATTAACGCACATTCTATTAGCCAAACTGTGAACCATTTATTCCATTTAAATGACATATCTGCATACCAATTTAAATGGCAACAGAAATATTTACACCAAATAACGCGAAAATTCAGTACAAATACCTCACGGGTACACTAATGAAAATAATGTATCACTAAAAATATGTCGGTTTGAATTGAGCGAGTTATTCTGGAACGTTGTCGCGTTTAATAATGCAACGGTTGGAGGCTCTTCCGAGTCACTACACTCGTATCAGGATAAAATGAAAATTCTGATATATCGATACCCTCCGTGTTGAGCTGTTATCATGTTGGTAACTCAAAAATGTGGATGGAATTCGTCGAGGGAAAATGTTGTGTGAAGCTACGTTTGAAAATGTAGAGTTCTTGTTTTGGATGTTATTTATTTATTTAACATTTCTTTACATAAAAAAAGTAAAAAGAAACAACATTACAGAATGTTGCTTTCATAATTAAAATTAATTAATAAAAAAGAATTATTTTAGGAATTAATAAAAAGCTAATGTCGGGAAAATTGCTACATGACACTTAAAACAATTCAATCTTTTTTACCTTTACCACCAAAATGAGTTGAACGTCCAAGTCATACATTGTGAGTTTCAGACTTGATTTCAGATCAGGTTCAAGTTTTTGTTTCAGACATGCACTGTACACTGCACACTTTAAGACTGTATTAAATATATAGCTGTATTCGTTTTGCGGTATGTTATTCAAAAGGCTTAATACTATCAACGTATCTAAGGATAGAAATACCGTACTAGCTATTGATAACTTAGAACAGCTTAGTGTAATGTCTGCTGACCTAAATTTCGGTCCTGCCGTCTCAATAGAGACTAAATATACCGGGGAAAATGTTTGTAGACCACAAATAGGTGCATATTGATATAAACAGAGGATACAGGTATTCAATGAAAGGGGTACACAGTGTGAATGATATTTTGAGCCAGGACCTAACACGTAAAGGAAAATTATTCTCCCGGTTAAATACATTCAGTAAACTAATGTCGAAATTTCGCCATGATTTTATCTCCTTGTAAATTCAATTTGTTTTTAAGAGCATATTAATACTTTAAAGTTAATGTTATGGTGAGTCCTATTTTTAACAAATATAAAAACGTTAAGTTCCATTTTCTTCTTGCTTACTTGTAATCATTCGAGATTCTCATACGTGAATATGCTTAAATTTAATTAAGTAATAATATTTTATTTGACATCAAGAAAAACCCTTTGTCGATTGATTTGTTTGGTTTGGTATGTCAACCCTTCCATTTCAAGGTGACTGGATAAATGATGATTATTCAACTGTTTCCTGTTGAGCGATGAGAGGCAGAATGGGGCACGTCGTGAGATTAGCTATCTCTGTTAAAGGTTGATTCGGAATCAGTGAATAATTGTTTAACATCAGTTAAATGAATTGTTGGCGTAGCGACGAGATGATGGTTTGAATCGTTATAAGTGTCATTTATTAATTTGTTGTGAATGCTAGTTGGTGCTTGATTTTTGTAGTTTTGAATAGTTTTGCCATTTAGTTCTTTAATGAAACAGTTTTATCAACTAGTTTATTTGTATTACAAAAAACTGTTTAAGAATACGGTAGAGTTATAAGAAATGCTCTAAAAGTCGTCCTTTGGGTAGACTCAAATATAGAAGCAACAAGTTAAACTATGTAAGACACGTTCCTGAAACCACAGCCTCTGGTAGCTCAGCAAGTCTCATCTTCCCTACCTTGTAGACGTTGTACGGGTTCTCATAAGTATCACGCCACTGACAATTAACCCAAGGTGAAGGAGTACTACAAGCATTGATCAGCCCGCTAAGAACAAGATATATGTATGTGGGAAAAGATTGACTGTTTTAGCATTACATACCTTCAGTGGACTCAGCTATCGTGAAGACAAAAAGCGCCAGCAGCGCCAGTCCCCGCGCCGCCCCTCTCATCTGTGGAAAAGATATATTCATTACTGTCAATATAGAGCAGAACATGATTAATTAATTTTAAAGTTGCCTTGATACATTCAAATATAGAGAACTAGCTGTTACCCGCAGGCTTGCTCACTACAAATCCATAATTATCACACGGGAACATAACATCGGGATAAAAAATCCATAACTATCTTGTGTTAATCCTGGCTTTAACCTATCTGTGTGCCAAGTTTCGTCTAAATCCTTTCAGTAGTTTTTGCATGAAAGAGGAACAAACATTCAAACATACGTACAAACGTTTGCGTTAAGAACACCTATTAGTAAGATAACTCCACCAACTTTGATTACCTATAAAATATTTCGGGCCTGAATCAGTTACGTTCAGAATTTATTTAGATTCATAATTAAGGACCCCAAAGACTTTAGCCACAAAACCAAACCGCAGTTTCGGAGAATCGAAACCAAGGCTTGGCTCTCAATATTTATGTTTGTCACGAAGCCATTGACGCGGTTTATTTCATAAAGCCTTTGATATTTCTAATTATTCTTGTACCCGAGGTACCTTTGATTTACTCAATGAAGTAATACTATATACATTCTGTTGTACTTATACATATATGAAACAGAATAAATATTGCAGAATAATATCTGTACAAACAAAATAACAAGTTGACCTTCTGTTGCGTAAACAAACATTTATGTCCACAAATCAGTACAAATGCTATTTACTCAAGTAAAATTGAGGAAAACTAACGTAAATATAAATCAATCTTAATATTTCATACGCGTATTTGTCCGCCAGCCGTATTCCTTTTAATAACAATACTCGATACCAAATGATCCGATAAATCATACCTAGTATTCGAGTTCCAAAGAATTCCCGAGGAAATGTAATAAGCCAATAACTCGGCAACCCTTTTCATAGTATCAAGAGGAATTTTCTTTGGCCCACAAAACTCTCTTTTCAAGTTTTCAACTCTGAAATTTTCTACAAGCTTTTTATTCGAGCGTTCGTAGAGCGCTACGAGACCGCTACGAGAGCGTAATTGCTACGCGGCTACGGGCTACGCCATGATTGCGCGTCGGACCGCGTTCTGTGGTAAACCCACAGTTTTATATTAATTGACTTCTTTGTTTTATTTCACTGGGAACACTAACTTTTGAATGTGGCCGGTTAAATTTTGATGACGCATTTCAATCTGTGGTTTTATTGATGCAATTAAAAAGTTTTCAGCAGAAACGGACGATCAGTAAGGACTTGTAATTGTGACTAAGTAGGAACATTAAAATTTGCTGTTGCGAAGCTGGTTTTACGTTCATACTTATTATGAATTTTCTTCATTTATTCTCTATCTCAGGCTTATCTTGTAGTAATAGAAAATGTTAATAATGTAATGTAAGCTAAACTTTATCTCAAACTTTTTATTATATAGTCCGCCTATTTAATTACGGTTACAGAACGTGCTAATCAAGTAATAATAATGGAGCTTAAAATATATCACATAATTTTGTTAACTTAATAAAACTACTAAATGAAATGATAACCTAATTACAGTATAATTATTAATATAAATTCATCATTAATAGCATTCATCAAACAGGTTTTAAATGTACATTTCTATACCCCTGGGACAAGTCGAAAAAACTTTGTTAACTACTTTATTGAAATAGAGGATAATTCTGTATTTCAATAAAGGTTTTATAAACGGATTAGCATTAACGAAAGTGTAAGTAAGATCCCTAACACAGGATATAACCTAAAGATCTGTATTCTTTAAAGTTATACATGTATATTCGAAACTAGTCTAAAACTCCATTGATCCTGAATATGAAAATCTGAAATCGTAGCTGGCGTGGTGATGATTGATGATACCTAACATCACGTAAGGGGACTATGCCCAGCTGTGGAACATGTCTTGTGTTACTGTGTTTTTAATGTATTTCTACGAAATATGACCTACATATTTTTATCTAAAGTGTATGTAAAAGATGTGTGAGTTTATTCGAAGGTGTTTTAGTAGAGTCGGGCTCGTGTAAGTTGCATTACAGCCGTTATACGAACGCCGCCGCGGTTTTATGTGCGGTGACCCGTTACGGCAAGTATATGTACACAGTACACTGAGTGGGAGGTTAAAAGGAGTGTTTTATTTTTGTTGTAAATGTTTGCTTGTGACGAAAGTGAAGGAGGTGGAGGGAATTTGTTATAAATTGCATTCTTGTGTAAAGTTGTTAGACGTCGGGCAAGTATTGATGCACATATTTATAAGAGCCCTAGAGAATTAACAAACTACTGCAATAATGATAATTTGAAGAGTTTCATAAATGAGATACGTAAACACATTGTATTGTCAATTACTGTCGTAGATACTTTACTGTTATTTGAATTGATACAAAGATAATTCTACACTCATTCTTATATTAACACCAGTTTCATAATTTCACCGACTAGTTTTGACGCGGAGTTTGACTCGCGACCCCGCCGCAGCGTCACCTCTTTGTATAGAGCTTCAGTTAGGTCTGAAACTAGTTGAGATACCTCGATAAAAATGCCTGAGCATCCACCTCACGTAAGTGGTTATAATAATAATGTCAACAAGTTTCACAGTTCCACATTTATATTTACACCTTATTCACCTAAAAATAGAGCAGCTCTACTTCCAAACAGAAGGTGGGATACGTCAGTGTATCGTCAATATATTCCCATTGTGCTCCCGCCTTGTTGCCGGCGGCACAATACGGTCTGAACGGCGTATAAGCGGCTTGATTACATAACCCAAACTGCTGTTTATACATGAATAATTAAAGCGAACGTATCACAATGGCCGTATCAAACGAAGCTCTATGCTCTGGGGTTTACTATTAACGAGTAGACCACTCGCATTCTGTCGCTTTGAAAGATTTTTGTAAAGCATTGTGGTTAGTCAAGCGAGTAATTTTTAAGAGCAGGGGTTTCCGTAAGTCCAATTCGTGTATACATTTGCACAAGAGTAAACAGAAGGTAATTTTGTATTAAACTGAAATAAAAACAAATCGATACTTGTTTTTTGTATAGAGAAAATAGACGAATGAAGTTTAAACGTGTAGTATGTATAGACAGTTCAAAGAGGGAGGCAAAAAATTAAAATTTTTAGCTTATTTATAAACACTTTATTATTTCAGAAGGATAAAGAAATACTTTCTTATTATAATATCATGAAACTAAATATTTGGGACATAAAGCAGTTCCAGTTTATCGTTATTTTACTTACCATTTACGCACGCTTGAAGGGAAAATAATCAACTCTACCTACAAACAAAGGTTAGCACTTCATTTATTATTAGAGAAACATGTTAAAACATTTAATTTAGTAAACGTCCAACAAAACTATATCTATAAAGTTTGTCTGTTGGCTCTCATTAGTTTGTTGGTTAAATATATATAGTACCAGCTGTTGCCCGCGGGCCCGCCCACTACAAACGGAAAATAATTTTACCGGAACACAAAATCGTACAAAAAAAGTACAAAAATCCCATGTTTTAATACTGGTTTTAAACTATCTGCGTACCAAGTTTCGTATCAATCCGTTCAGTGGCTTTTGCGTGAAAGAGCTACAAACATCCATACATACAAACTTTCACGTATAAAATATTAGTACGTACTTCGAAGTGCACGATCCTACTACTATTATAAAGGCGAAAGTTTGTAAGTATGGATGTATGGATGTTTGTTACTCTTTCACGTAAAAACTACTGAATGGATTTGAATGAAACTTTACCACAATATAGCTTATACATCAGAATAACACATAGGCTACAATTTTTGAGGTTTCTAATGTGAGGTCGTAAAAAAACATATTTTTTGCGCTTACATTGCAAACGCTGACTGAATCCTACAAGATAGATAGAAGGCAGGTATAAATTATAACTTATATCTTCTAACCACGCGGACGAAGTCGCGGGCAACAGCTAGTATTGTATAAAGTTGCATTGATACACTACAAACGTCAAGATCCCATTCAGCTATTGTCCCCAATTGAATGGCATAATCTATGGAGCGGCCTACGTTTGCACGCGTTAGATAAGGCCGGTAAGAGTCATCTGGCAAACAATTGGCTTACTGCTGTGTGGTGCCAGTCTACGCCATTGTCTTTTAATAAAGAGGCCGTATTTTTATATAGGTTGTATAACTATAGTAATCATCTCTTTGGAGGGTATTGAGGTTTCATAGTATTGATGATGAGCTTAAAAATATTGTAGAGACAAAAAATTATGTAATTTTTTAACGGGAAATGGAAAGAGGTAAAGGCAGTTTTTGCCAAGCAGTGGGACAGAATGGGTTTATAATAAAAATCTATACTTCTATACTAATATATAAAGCTGAAGAGTTTGTTTGTTTGTTTGAACGCGCTAATCTCAGGAACTACTAGTTCAAATTGAAAAATTCTTTTTGTATTGAATAGACCATTCATCGAGGAAGGTTTTAAGCTATAAACCATCACGCTGCGACTAAAAGGAGCGAAGATACAATGGAAAATGTGGACAAGTATAAATCATGTGGGTAGGTATAAATAATAACTTATACTTATCTTCTAACCACGCGCACGAAGTTGCGGGTAACAGCTAGTTATAAATAAATCAGTTTTTAACAAAATTCCACGAATAAGAAGCTTTTGATATATGAATGATCTGATTCGAGATTTGAGCATTTCGTCAAATAAATAACGTTTAATTTGTATTTACCTGCTTTAACCTTAGATGTAAAAGCCTTATTCACTAACAATGTCTTTGAAACTTATAATTTGATCGCAACCAAATACGAAAATGAAGAAATTGAAGCAGATACTATATCATTGGCCTAGCCTTTTCCCAAATATGTTGGGGTCGGCTACCAGTCCAACCGGTTTCAGCTAAGTACCTGTGTTTTACAAGGAGCGACTGCCTATCTGACCTCCTTAACCCAGTTACCTGGGCAACACGATACCCCTTGGTTAGACTGGCTGTCAGACTTTTTTTCAAGCTTCTGACTACCTGTAACGACTGTCAAAGATGTAGGGATAACAGCCGGGACCCACAATTTAACGTGCCTTCCGAAACACGGAGGAACTCGTTATGACAAAGATGGTCACAAATCTACAGACCAACCGCGTCAAGCATAGCTTAACCTGTGATTGTATCACTTATGCGGTTATAGCTTAGCCACGAGCTCCTCCAAGCAGATGCTATAATTAGGAGTAATAATATAAAAATAACATTGTGTGGAAATTTCACATTGTCGATGCCTATTTTTCATGTTCATCGAAGCGTATTACAAAGTTTAATTTGATTTTAATTTTGACTTTAATAAGTTTTTCATAAAGGTACGAAATCAATTTTTGTGGCTTTGCTCCGATATCCAACACAGGATTTAATACGATACATTGGGTTTTGTAATAAAAATTATATTTAATGGAAAATCCATTAAATATTGGATTGCTTACAAAATGATGTACCCCATACTGATTATCTTGATTAGATTTTTAATTGAATATTTATGTAGGCCAAAGAGCTTAATATTTGGAGGGTGTTAAAAATAATTGCTTCATCAAATAAAAACAAATAAGCGTAAAATAATATATTTCAGTTTCAAACGATTCAAAACCGCCAATTACGAGCGTATATTTACCACCGAAAACTGCAGCAACAAAATTTATTTTATTATTAAATGATGTAACGGTTTACTCACGCGTATTTATCGGGGTAGCCCGACTAGTTTCAGACCCAACCAGAGTCCTTAATCATGAGCAGACGCGGCGAGATCGCGAGTCGAACGAAAATTTATTTTACCATATTAAAAGGTGTAGAGTTAATTTGTTTAAATTTACTAATCTCAGAAACTACCTACCACCAAAAAATGGGTTAAATAGTCAATTTTTTGAGGAAGGCTTATACATACACTTATACTCTATCACGCTATGATTAATAAGAATAATGGATTAACAGAGCAGTATGGACTCTTAAAATATTTGTCAGATAAAAGGAAGTATATCTTCATAACCACGCGGACGAAGTTAGTACAGCTAGTCAGTTATATAGCAAATTTTTGTGTCCAAAGAAAAGGGGGACATCGGCTACATTCATAGAAGAATTGGCGTTATCATTTAGTATCATATAACAACGTTTAATCGATAATACTTCGTCAAGCCTACTGTATTAGTATGTCAGGTCATTGTCTATATACTCGTCACTGTCAAGCAATTTCAAACCATTCACCTTCCCCGAGTTTCACTTTGTGTTGCTCTTAAGTATAAACTTTTTGAGGACCTTTCTCTCAGTGAAGTACAGTTGTCAAATGTTTCGACTCTACATTATATGGCTGTGTTGTGGTACTTGTGAAGTATGACGAGATATAAAGGGAAGTGCTACGACACTTCTGAGTATATGTAGATAGATCGCCCGTACTTGAGAATGACACTGAAAAGTGTCAGACTTAGACGTCTTGGTGTTAGATTTTTGTGTTAGGAAGAAAGACTCTACACTAAGGAATTTAATTCTTGTTTCACACAAACGATTCTCTTGGAAATCGTACGCGAGACTTATCGCACACAGTCGTTTAAGTGTGGTGACCTCAACCACTCTGCTATCCGTGTGGTCATTAAGCTTGTAAGCGATAAAGTTAGCATAATTAAATGTGGCTTGTATCTTAGAGTCGAATTTGATACTCCATAAATACAAACAGTATGTAGAAAAAGCTGTTCTCCAAATCGAATAAAACCATGGTACTTGATGGTTTTTCACACCTGGTATTGGGAAGCGATCAGTCTAGTCAGCCCCAATTCGCTCCAGAAGCTCAAAATTAGATCTCTGTGATGAAGCTCGAAAAACGAATCAAATATAAACAAATACCTCATCACACATTATTTCCGATTTATTTACTTTCAAATTTCCCCTAATGCTTGTTTGTTCATATTTTCATTCCGAGTCCATCATTGAAAGAATAAACATTTATTAAAACCGTCAAACCGACAGCCCTTATCATTGTGAACGAAAAATAATAATAAACAAATATTCGTTGAAATTGGAACACAGCAATCAAATATCAGATATCTAACGTAAACTCAATCAGGTTTCAGTAAACAGTATTCGAAGATACTACGATTCCGTTTACATTGCGCCTTTTGTTGCCTAACAGTTGAGTTATGTCGATAGATACGCATCGATCTATATTGAAAAGTGGAAATGTATTTACGGGTGACATTGTTATACATTGGTAGGTAGGTATGTAAGAGGTGTTTAGCTTTTGGGAAGTGGGACGTTGACTTGGAACGACTTGCTAAGGATGGAATAGAATATAAATTCATGTGCTCGGTTTGCATGTATTTACAATATTAATAATCCTTGTACTGATTTGTACAGTACCATTTTGGCCAGATATCTGTTATCTTACTACTGGTTCCTGATTAAGGATACAAGAACTCTAACAAATATCGTTAAACCACACGTGTTAGTGATATCAAAACTTTTGTACTAAGTTAGTAAATCAACTTAAGATTATAATGTAAATGTAAAATTATACAATCATAAACATTCAAACACAGGACAACCATTCGTGGGTCATACAAACGCTTGTCAACAGAAATCGAACTCACGACACGTCGCGAACAGAAGGTTTTTATATAAACTTTCACGAGGCCATTTATAACGACTTCTATAAACAATTTTGCTCATGAACTATTTCAGGATCTAAATGATTACTTACGATCTTAAAAAAGGATTCCGCATCACTCAGTAACCTAAGAGAGAAATGTTCCCAATCGCGTATTCAAGTAATGCTGGTTTAACCAAATTTAATATTTATTTGTAGGCACTTAGGTAATACGGGAGGCACGAGTAATGAATAGCGTTACAGAGACCTCAGCTTTTACGATAAAATTCTTGAGAATATTTCGTAACAATTTTTTCAACAGATGATTGAATATTGGTGTACACAAAGTGGTCTTCTAAATTATGTATATTTGGGAGATGACTGATGAAAGCAGTGAAATCCTAGTTGTAAAACCGTTGGGCTGACAAGTCAAAGGCAAGTATTTCGAATCCCGGCACACACCAATATCTTGTCGAATTAAATGCGTATTACCAAGATACAGAAAAAAGGCAAAGAAACCAGAGCGACTAAGATTATTTCAAGTTTGAGTTAAGCCACACTAAGGGTGGTTCTCATTCTGATACTAGGTAAATTAATAATACGAAAAGAAGGAGAAAAATGGAAGATAGTAGGGGTTTAATAAACTTTCTCAGACCGAAACATGAAGAGTCAAATCTTAAGTAAATAATGACTTTTAGCGCCTGTGATGACCCGGTATCTGGCAGATAAGTTGAAAAAAATGAAATTCTTCGTCTGAAAAATATGTCATATAATTTAACGGGAAATTATGTGGCGGTGTTGATACATTCCCTTAGTCTTTTGTTTCACAAAACAAGAGAAAGTCTTATTTAATACGAAATACTTGGACGAAATTTTTTGTTTTTATTTTTTATAATGTGGCATTAAAAATTCATTCAACTAGAAATATAAATCATTTATCACCCAATAGTTCTGTTTGTTTTTAGCCTATTTAATACCCCTCAGTGTCACAAGTCCAACTAGCCCTCTATTACTTTTGAGTTGACAAAAAACCATTTACCTAATCCTGCCGTTGGCCTTAAAAGCCATACTTTTGTAAAGACGACTGGTACGTTATTGATTTATTGTTCAATTTGTTTCTGAAATACAACAATAAATCAGTTTATGAAGTTGAGGCTCGCCTATAGCTAATAAATTACTCATGATTGTGAACTGACAGTCAAGTTAACGATTTTGTTATCTGTTTTATACTACTTTGTTTTAATGATAAGATGTTTGACAATAAATACAGTAACATATTTGGCTAAAAAAATCTGTTTAGACCGTCAGACAGATTTTCAGGAAATATTGAATACGTTATTTTCTTTTAACTCGTAAACAAAAAAATAAGGTCATTTACCAGTACGCTTGTTACTAGCAAGTGATATTACTAGCCTCCACTACTATATATTTCACCATCTTAAGTGCTTTTAATCTTTCTAACTTTGTAACGATGTGATAAAATGCAAAATGCGTAATCATTTTTTTTTTAGAAATCTGTCTGACGTTCATGTTATTAGATTTAGTCAATACCCTATTATAGCAAAGCAATAAAATTTATAAAGTAGAATGCTAGTGCATTTTGTGCCACAACAGGGTTCCGTACCGCAAGTGTAAATTGTCAGTCCGTCCTTAACCAGGCGGTATCACATAAACGTTGAGAGAAAGATAAGAAGTCACAACAATTATTACAGCAATTTTTATCACCTGCATAAAATTAACCTGAACGATTCCGTACTAACTCCGATTTTTAATAAAATTAATGTGCGTTTGTCCATTTGTGTGTAAGATAAGTAAATAAATATATTTGTATTGCGATACTATCCATAATTCACGAGGCGAATGTATCGCCATGAGTAATGGTGAGCACGATTGTGGGGTGAATAAATGGAAACTGGGGTATTTCTTATAGTTCAATTTTTTTTTATTTCGGATTTCGTCACGTCTTGATAGATTTATTGGGCTCCTGGTTCTTGTTTCGGCCTTTTTATTTTTGTGTTTATTTTTTTATGGTTTTCTGTGTGTGACAGTTTTGTGTACTTTTCGGAATGATTTAAATCAATTTTACTGTACTGCGTTTAGAAATTTCTGTTTTGAACTTTCGTTGTAGTGAGGTTTTTCTTAGAAAAGCTAATCACACTTTCAAGATGGCCCGTTTTATTTGCTGGACAATGTATAGTTACAATAAGTGTATTCCTAAATAAATATTACATAAACTATAGTATATCGAACGCAACAAATACGACTATTATTCCTTAATACTAGACAATTTATAATCCATTTATATGTCATAAATCAATGGCAAGAGGAGATATAATGTTTTTTTTGGATACAGATTTTATTAGGAAACATTTTGCGGAAGCGTTTAAAATTTTAACGGGTATTTCTTCAAACTTTAACTAACAAACGAGTTTCAACATATGTATAAATGTATAGAAATGAGTAGGATAAATATCTTTCGATAAGTCACGTGACTTAGGTTTGTTACTTTCATACATTTCAGTGATTCTTATCATCCATATGATTCGAGGGCTGGTTCACTTTTATAACCTAGATTATTTCTTCAGATTTATGCCAGTCGATTCGTCTAGTCACGCGACTTGAATCTACAAGTAGCAAATACATTATATTGCCTATGCCTAGCCTAGGTGTCGGGAAGCGGCACTTATAAATAGGAAGCAGGTTGAGAAATGTATTTTTCGGTAGTTTGAGATCGATGAAAGTAATTTTAACATCATTTTTATTAAGTTGTAAGTGTGAGCTTATTCTTTTTCTGGTTTTTCCTAGGCTAGGTTGTGCATGTCTCACACGCATTCAAGCTCTTCTAAACAATAACCAACTACAGAAATAAATGTGGTATTTGTATAAAAGGCTCACCTTTGGTTTGGGATAGAACCCTTTGGATTCTTCTTAACAACTTGCTGGAAGCATGCGAAACCTGCAACAAACAAACAAATACATGAGTAAACATTTACAAACAATTCATGTTTTATTGCTATGACAACACATTATTTACAACACCAACTAATAACATTGTATTTTATGGTATTTGCAGTAAATTAACAACAAATGTTACAACGAATTTTCAATATGTGGTATGAAGCTTACTTCGTTAACTTAAATGTATTGAAACACTAGCTGTTGCCCTCGGGCCCGCTCGCTCCAAGTCGAAAATCATCACACAGTTACAAAATCGAGATAAAAACTAAAAATCCTGGTTATAAACTATCTCTGTACCAAGTTTCACCTGAATCCGTTCAATGGTTTGTGGGTGAAAGAGGAACAAACATACATATATACAAATTTTCGCGTTAATAATAATAGTAGGAAATATGATAGTAATACGAGTCACAGAAAATCAATTCGAAATTAACTTACAATGCAATATTCAAACTCTCCCCCAAAACCGTTAAACACATCAATAATGAAACGTCGAAAAAAACTTGCAAATTTCCAAAAAAGAATACTCTGAAACTTCAAACTTGGATCGTGAGTGATCGCTTGTCAAATATTTATCCGTTGGGACTGTCCTGTCAACTGCCGGCTAGCTAACTTCGGGCCAAGAGGAGAATACTAAACTACGGACCGTACAGAGTCAGTGTTACAATATTGATGATATGTGTTTTGGGACTCATTTTCGTATTTCATTGGATGCTATTTCTGGGTCTAGAGATGTCTATAAATAAATAGACTTAAGTTACTTAGGGAAACTGTAAGAAAAAATCATTGAAACTTTTAAATTGTAAAGAATATACATGAATGTGTATAATCGATTTATTAGAGTGATTTTAAATAAAGATTTTATTAAAGTTAATTGTTTAACTATAATAATTATGTATAACTTATTGTGAATAACTTGTTATAAATTCTAAGGAATATCATAAAGGTAATTCGTATCAGAAACATACTTGCAGTTAAGAGGCCCTGCATAGAAACACAGCATAAAAAACCATGTAAAATTAAACAGACTGTCTACAGAATGACCCCAAACACGATAAGAAACACTTAACTGCTTTAAAAATAAACACGGAAATCTGCAAGACAAATTAAACAAAACTTCACCCGAAGACCCCATAACTTATCAAAGTTGTTTTTTTTCCGCAATTTTCCGCCATAACGGCCGTCTCGCCGTACGGGAACAATATTTAACGTGACATGGCGCCCCGGTCGCCTGTTCAGCCTATTTACACCTCCCCAGAGCTGTTATAACATGTCGCCGGATCCGAGGTGATTCTATCACGGTTTATTACCACTTTTATGGTATTTTACATTATGATAAATGTTTCAACTGCTATTACTGTTTGCGCGGGAAAAGTGACAGCTTTGTTTTTATCTGTGGTCGATTTTGATTGGCGCGTTTTGTTTCTCGATTCATGATTAAGCTTTTTTTTTGGAAAAGGAATTTTATTGGCAGTTTATAAATGTACTCGGTGTTTTTTACTTTTTCAACTCGAGTTTTTTTGGAAGAAGGATTTATCTTACAGCCTCTAAATAAAAACTATTTGGTAAAATTAAAAGCCGTGAGTTATAAAAATCTTATTTAATTTAGTACGTTTAATAGCTATGAAATTATGAATTTAATATGAATTAGGCGTTTAATAAAAATATCATAAAATTTTTATCAAGGTGAGCCGGTTCGTAATATTATATTTTTACATTCTTAGATAACCCTGTAATGCTTCTGTTTTCTCAATTTATGAAGCAGCGCTTTATGATATACTGACGGTGTTAACCCGGTCAACTTTGCATAACCCTTAAGTGACATTGTTGTATTTTTATGTAAATCCTGCTAAATAGATACAAAAACTTCTATATGAAGAAAATATAAAATTCTATGCACCAGTTTTATTTAACATATATACTATTTTGTTAGTAATGAGACAACAGTTTTTTTGTTCTTAAAATAATTCAAATCAGGTTATAAATATTTATGAATCTTTTTAAGTTTATTTTCTTTAATAACATAAAGAAATAGATAGCAAATATCGTTGTAATATTGCATGTTTTACAACAAGGTACATTTTTAGCCCAAAGACTCCTACCTCATATTAAACGCGCATAAAAGCTTTCACGCAAATGATGACGTCATTAGACCCAAAACTATTCCCAAGAGTTCATATGAAATTTTGGGGTTCCTTGTTAAATTCCTTGCTCAATAGATAATAATGTTCTCAATGTAACTTGCCAGAAATTAACGTTGTAATATTGTCGGGAACTTCCGTCGAAAGCCTGTCAACGTCAAAGTTTTTGCGACTCTAAGTTAAGCTCTTGTCTCGAAACTTGGAGTTACATAAAATTAACCGTTCCGTTTATTTTGGGGACGTGAATGTAGTGAACGCTACTATTCTGGAGGGTTATTTAAAAATGGAATACTGCTCAATGGATTTTTACGCATTGGATTCTTTATTTGAATGTGTTTTTTTTAGGATTTAGGAGTGATTCTTTATTTGAATTAAGATTTTGTAGCAAGAATAGCAGCTTAAAAACGATAATCGACTCACTTATTTTTAATTCCTCTTTGACTGAATTTTATCAAAATGCTTTTCTTTTTACCTAATGTACAACTTGCCAACAAGTCTTACTTATCTAAAATGGGATACCCTCAGAATAATATTGTAAGTTTATTTAAGGCACGTTTATTAACCCGAAGAAGGCACGTAAGCCTCCTCGGTTTAAATAAAATTATTTTATTTTGTCACGTTACATTAATTTTGACGACACATTTAAGGTTATAAAAGATAGTAGCTTACTCTTTGCTGGACAAATAAGTACTTTGTCCCACTTTACTGTGATGGTTACCGATTTCAAAATGTTATAGTTTTTGTGAACTATTTTCTGCTTTATTTAACTTAAAGCTTTATTAAATTGAAGGCAAGACTTAGGAACATGGTATTGTAGCTCACGATCCAAATAAATACGCGTAAATTATCCAGTCTTAAAAATAATGAATCCGCCTCTCGACATGTATTACTTACGATTGTTTTTCTCTTGAAAATTGTAATGTAAGTCAAAATCGACTAAATAATTGAAGCACATATTCCTTTTCATTCGATTGACTACGAATATGTATGTTCAAGATATTTCCACCAGTAAATCATAACAAAAAAGTAGATAACATCACTCGGCATAAAACTTAATACCCTTCCCTAAAAATCATTGAAAGCCATTTAACCCTATAAACATTCAATTGAGATCAGCGGCAAAGTATAACAATTTCGGTTGAAAAGTGTGTATAGTCCTGAGGGTCAAAGTGACCGGGATGCGAAGGGTTAGATCCGTACCGATTTATTTCTATTACCATTTGACCGCGGGCGGGCGCGGCCATCATACTGAGGGAGTGATTATTATAACCCTGCGATTGTCAAACGATTTTGGAATCCATTTTCATTAAAGAACGGAGTGAGTGAATGAAGTGAGTGAATGATTGATTTTTTGTTCGGTTGGTATGTTGGTAAAGAATGGTTACTGTTATTTAGGTAGCTTAGGTAGGGTAGGGAGGAGCTCGTGGGTAAACTACAACTGTACAACTTGATCCATCCGGTTAAGCTGCACTTGACATGGTTGGGCCCTGGATAGGTGATCATGAATGTCTTAACGAGTTCCTCCGTGTTTCGTAACGCACGTTAAATTTTGAGTCCTAGCTTGTATTAACAAAGCTCGGTCACGGGTAGTCGGAAGCTAGACTAAGACTGACAACCTGTCGTGCTCAGGGGTATTGTGTTGCCCAAATAACTGGGTTGAAGAGGTCAGATAGGCAGTCACTCCTTGTACAACACTGGTACTTAGTTGCATCCGTTTAGACTGGAAACTGACCCCAGAGAAAGGCTAGGATTATTGTTATTTAGTTCAGGCTTAAAGCTCGTATATCATCGTTCACCTTTGTATCTGCTGCAATATGATGATTTAGAGCTTCGAATAGCATTTCTAGCCTAATGGCGTATTGGTACCAGGAATGTATGTTTTATCAATGGAAACGTAAGTTATGACTAATGGTTACACCATTATAACCTAAAACTAAACAAAAACAGACTGGCTGTGTCATAGGTTCACTGCCTCAAACATCAATAAAAAAAAAAAACAATATTCAATCTCAATTTTCAATACTCCGTACATTCGTTTTTTTTCTTTTACGTACATACGGTAGTTCGATATTGCATACTAGATTTCAATTCAAAAATGGAATACAAACGCAATTTAAGTAAAATGTAGGTACTGCAGTACACATAAAAAGTAAAACCTCGCGCTCAGTGTATTACATTCTTAACCCTTCGCATGCTCAGGCTCGGGTCAAGATGTACCGATTGGGTTTTTCCCGGATTAAATTTCAGGCACTTGGCTCTCTAGGGTAGAAGGGTTGACATGGGGGGAGGATATATAGTGTGGCGCTGACAATAATTGCCCTGTCTCGTGTCTTTGCTTTGGCTTTAATTTAGGAAGGGTTGGGTATGGATTAAGTTTTAAAATGTTTTTTTTTTGTTATTTGTATTTGGCGTTTAACGTTTTTAGACGGGCATGTTTGTTACGTGTGGAACCTTTTTTGTGATACCGCTAATATTTTCTATATATAGATAGTGATCATGTTTTGAAGTTACGAATTTTTGAATTCGAATTTGTAAATGTAACAACGAAAGCCAATAGCAAAAAAGCGCTTTAAAAATCGAGTAATCAATTCAAAGTCTGCATTCCAATTAAACCAGGATTTATCTATTCCATTGTTTTTTCACTACAGATTAATAAAAACGCATTCTGCTCCACAATATAACGCTTCAAACAGTCGTTACCATGGCAACAACAAACATTGTAAATTAAATTTTAAAGCCGTACGTATGTAAATGTATGTATGTTTAAATCGCATCCTAAATCTGTGTATAACTTTATTTGTAGTTGGAGTTTAGCTGTGACGAGGGTGTTGTCAGTTACACACAAATCTCCCAATGTTGCCAACTGTGATGTTGATCGATATGACCCTTGTTCACTGCCATGCACAAATACATTTCTAAAATTTGTACGTAAGCGTAAAAGCGCGTATTTTTAACTTAAAATAAAGTAACCGATTTAAAATTTAATAAAACAGAAAAAATCCTCTCTGCGTACAACAGCACAATTTTTTGAAAAACGAACAGCTATGCTTTATTGTTATGCATTCCGAAAACGCCCGTAAAACAACGCAATTTAAAATAATATTCAATAACAGCAACAACAACAATAAAAAAATACATTTAAAACTATAACAATTTTTTAAATATAGAGGCATCAAAACGAAAAGACCGAACATAATATTTTACATTCCATTTTCCACAACGTTGCGTCAATATGAAAATAGAATATCGTACGGCCATTTTAGTGTTATGCCAGTTAAAAAATTCTCAATTTGAAAGTATTCAAATGGAACTGGCCGCGACACGACAGCATGCCATTCTGTTCACCAATTATAATTTCGTATTTTTGAAGTTGGAATGTAGTTGCGGCTATGTTTGATCGGAGTTGTTTGCCGTATTAAAATTGAACACCTCTATAAAGGTTGGCAAATTTTAAACAAAGGAAAGTCTTTTCAATATTATTTTCTGCTTTTAAACTTTTAGATGTTTTGCTAGATAATAAACTTTGCCTCAATTTAGCGTTAAAGATCGTTTGAAGTAGTTCTTAAAGTGTTTGAGCTATCGTATTTTCATCTCATACTGAGGCCGTGTTTTAGAACTAAAGTAAAACTTTCTATTCCTTTTTGCGCGATCTCTTTACTAGTTTGCTCCATATTATCTGAGAATATTCGCAGCGGGTCTGTGGTTGAACGTTGGTTGAGCGGGTTACTAGACTGAAAGGTTTATTTCTTTTTGCTCTGTTTTTCCCTTATGTAGATATGCCTATGTGTAACATGAAAGTTTTAAAAAATACCTAAAAGTATTCTTCAAAAGTTGCTCGTTCAAAAATAATACTTGAAAAATAGTATTGCTTGGTTTATATTTAGCGACGCTAACACCGCACAAATTTAAAATTCAGCGGTACCAACATTTAAAAAATAAAGCTCGCTTGCGAGTCTAGCTAGTGTGATTAAGTTTTTCCATTCTGCAACTCTTCTTTGATGAGTTATTTTCAGTCGCACAACGCGAATGGAATTTCAAATTTAAAAGTTTCCTTGTCATCGCTGCGCTTCGTCCGCTGAAATTCAGAATCTGATGCAATTTTTTAAAAGCAGCCTTTTTTATACATTCGTCCGTCCTTTCGCGGCCATTTTGGATTTTATATTTAACGTTGAATTAGTACGTCTGTACTCTTTGGTAAGCGTTCGTTTTTTAAAGAGTGAAGAGTGGTCGTTTTTCGTATTTGGTGTGGAACGCGAATTAGATTATTTAAAAGAAAACAATAGCAGCTGGCTGTTTGCCAGCACTCGGTATGAATTCGTAAAATTGAAATTTCACGAACAATTTGCTTCGCCAATTGTTATATGGTTAGTCGAGGGGTGTAAATATGAATTTTAAATGGCGGGTTAACGAAATTCAGGATTTTAAATATGACATTCAAATGTATATTTTATTAGATTTTATTTAAGGTTTGAAGCATTCTGTTTGATTTTTTTAATGAAGTACCTGAATAAATTGATGATTTTACTTTTTTTATGGGACCAACCTGCGCCTCCCGCTCATCATAGCAAATCCTAACTAGAATCAACTGTCATAACCAACAAATCTATATTCTATACTAATATATAAAGCTGAAGAGTTTATTTGTTTGAACGCGCTAATCTCAGGAGATACTGGTCCAAATTGAAAAATTCTTGATTCAATGGAAAATGTGGCAAAAACGGAGACAAATATTCAACTTCGAGGGCTTCCGTTCAAAAATTCCTTACTTATATCTTCTAACCACGCGGACGAAGTCGCGGGCAACAGCTAGTATACCCATAGCTCGGTTTGTCCGCATGTGGGAGACAAAAAGCAAAGGTAAGCTACACCAGGAATAAGACATCAGCAACTGAGTTACCACCATCAATAAACAGCATTTTTATATTTAGGGTTCGTAAGATTATATTGCTAGCAGTTTCTGTTTTAAATTATAAGCATGTCAAAAGCTTCTGAGTGCATCGAAATATGTTCTGGTCGCAATAAAGTCTTGAATAGATCGTAATCGTAAACAGTCTTATAATGCATTACACTTGATTTTCAATTTGATTACATCAACATTTCGTTATTTTTCTATGTCCCATTATTAAAAACATCCCACACCACCAAAGCACTCAAAGCTCAAATATAAAATTCTCACAGTCGGTGCATTCGAAATTTCAAATTCAGAATGGAACATCATCGGCGGACAGAAAAGAAAAAAATACGTTGAAAAAAACACATCGCCATTGAATCGGAAAACAAAAGGATCGGTGGAATCCTTGTGAATGGTCGTATCTATAAAAAGGCGGGAACAATGGCGTAGTGAAAAGAGATTTCTGAAATCAGAGCTATCGCGGAAACAATAAAGATTTTTTTCCCATTGACGTGGCGTCGGTTTGGCCGAGGTGAAAATGTCTATGGTTTTATCGTTATATCATGTTTATTCCTTGTTTTCCGCGTAAACGTATTATTGTTAGGACGACATTTGCATCTTTGTCGCTTCTGTGGTAAGTTTTAATACCTATTGGTTTTTGTATTTTGTCTGCATTTTTCTATATGACGGTTTTGTTGCTTGCATATGTTCAATACGGTGTGAAAGTCAGACAAAGTATAGATACGGTAACATATATGTGAATATGTTCATTTAAATTGTAGACAACTGTACCTAACTGGATGTTGCTGTATGAATCTTTTCATGACTACCCAAAAGATAAATATTTTTTACAGTGTCAATCCAATTGTATGATTATATAAATTTTGTTCAACATCAACTCCTGAACGCCGAAAGATATTTCGTGTCTAGAATCCGTCGAACAGTTACATTATATGCCTATATTACATACACAAATATTAAAAAAAAAACATAATTTTAAAACTTACTAAACAGTTCTTAACAGACTTCACGTTTATCCATAACTCCTATAAAAGGAATGTAAATCGCAAAATGTCCCCTCACTATTTTTGACATTCATACCATGTCATCTTCTTACACAACATTGCACTAAACGTCAACGAAATATTTGTCAAACACACACATCCAACGGATGTTACCCAAGCGAGCCTTCGCGACTGCTGTTTGCACGGCGACCTGCGCGTGCGCTCCCAAGCGGGCAATTGTGAAAACTGCGCAAGGGCAACTTGCATCAATATTGTCGTATTATTAGGGTTGAGTGACTTTAATAATTTGAAATAATTTTATGCTATTTTTTGGTGATTAGTGTCATTACAATGGGTATACAAATTGTTGGTTCAATAAATGAAATAAGAATTACATTATCATAATTACGCAAATACTAGCGATAATCTAATATATAAAATTCCCGTATCACGATGTTAGTTACCGTACTCCTCCAAAACGGTACGACCGATTCTTATGAAATTTTGTATACATATTGGGTAGGTCTGAGAATAGAACAACATCTATTTTTCATACCTCTAAGTGACAAGGGTTGCCCACACGAAAAAAATATATTTTATTTTTTAGACGATATTGTTTGTTTTTATCTTTTTTATAATGTGGCTCTAAAAATACATACAACTAGAAAAAAAAATCGGCAAAACGACGTTTGCTGGGTCAGCTAGTATATGTATAAAGTTTATTTATATTAAAAAACAAAGTAATAATTATTAATGTCAAGAAGAACTACTAAAAAGGGAATGGGAAATTCATACATTTTTAGCGATTCGTAAACTACTTATGTAACTAGTCCCACGTGTGTAGTTGCTTTAGCTGTATTGAAATAGTATATGGGTGACATTTAACAAAAAAAATCGATTGAAAACATACGGACAGACAAAAATATTCTGACCATAACCGCAAAGTCCTTGCTTCCTAAACGGGTAACGTTACGCGCGTTTGTGGTTACAGGGTTGTCACTCTTAAGTGTTATACTCTAAGATTATTTATATTTATAAATAATTATTCTCACTCCTTCCTGGAACGATCTTAATAGGTAGACTATTTGTGAACAAAAGACTGCTAAACCCTATAGACAAAATAGGCCCTATAGACTAAATAGTATGTGTATAATTAGGTTATAGGTTTAAAAAAATAATATCACCCTATAAATACCCCACTGGTATGGACCAAAGACTCCCGTGCCCCGTGCTATGGAGCACGGTCTTCTCATATGTGGAAAATTTGAGCATCGACTAATACGCGAGCCCGCTGTGGGTTTGTAAGTACGGGTAACCGATTTCTACGATATTTGGTATGGAGATAACTGATACTAGTAAACACATAGACCTATATCCAGTTCGTTAAAAGAAGGTAATGCTATAACCAAGATCTAGGCAGACGAAACCGCGAGCAACAGCTACTACTGTATAAGTCCAAGGTAGACTGAATTATTTAAATACTGACATTGACGTTAGCATATTGCAACAAAGAAACAAATCAATTTATTATAATTATTGTCTCATTTTAATACTTCCTTCAGTTCATGCCAAGTGAATTTGCAAGTCAGAGTTTTGTCACCACCTGAGATATTGTTGTTCCTACATCATCTTATATTAAGACTAGAGTTTCTTTAGGTTCAGGATCTTCCCAACATCTGTCTATTCCTTATCACTCAATAACAAATATTGCTCTGCTGGATTGTTATTATTCTATTAAAATAAGCTCATCACCGAAAACGATGGAAGACATTAAAGATCATAAAAAAAATCCATAAGGATTTTAATCGTTTTACCGAAGGTGTTTTCATAAACATTCGAGTCATGAACAATGACACCCCGTCTAAAAAAAAGCGTTTGTGGATCATAAAAAGGCTTATCCTACACATAGGGATCAAACCCATTACATATTGGCACATGGCTATCTGTGCAGTCAGTTTCTTTTTTTAATAAAATTCTTTCGACAATCACCGATCACTATTCACCAGCTTAAAGTTCGTTAATAGGTAGTTCATACACCAAATAAATAAACAAAATTACTAATAAATAATTCTAAACTCATAAACCTAATTCTTGCGTGGCAGCCCTACGCAATGCGCACGCGCCTTCCTCCGTCCCTTCTGATCTGTATGCGGCTCGCAGTATCAAGGCTAACTACATCTGCACCGAGTTATCTAAGCATTAATTAGTTAATTGTTATTTTATTGTCGCGACAACTATGTGAGTGAAGAATCAAATGACGACCGATCTTGAGCTTGTTTGATGATTTAATTTGACCTGGTTAGAAAAGATCTGATGATTGTAATCAACCAGCTAAGCGTGTGTGTTAGTTGCCATCTATCTTAAAACCAAATTCTATCAAAAACTGTTTAGTGGTTTGGGCGTGAAAAGATAGTTAATTTGTCTTATATAGGTGTGATTCATTATTTTTTATTTGAACCGATCACGGCTATTTTGCCTTGCATTTGTATAAGTTTGTATTAAGTATACGTTTAAAAAAGCAGAAAAAGCCTTATTTTTTGTTGTTTATTACATTGCTTTATACGTTGCTTAACCCCGATTTTCATTTCATTCATTTTAATTTGTCGTCATAGATGTTTAAGCTAAATGTATATTTACTTAAAAACATGGAAATAAATGGGGTGATTAACTTTGTAACAAGTAAAATTTTAATTCCAGATCGACTCTATACTTATATTAATTAGCAGGGCTCAACAATATTCAATAAAATATACTTATAATGAAGCAGATTATCCTCATCTGAATTATAAACATCTATTGACCAAGGATGCTAATGCAGGCCTGTCGTTAGTATAGTCTCATAATTACCATGTTGAGGTCAGCTGGTACTTACTGTACAGTCCGCTTTTGTTGAACAGCTGACTCCGTTAGCATAATTGAATTATATACGTACATAGTAATCTGGTAAAGCTGTGATAGCCAGTAAGAGGGCAGAGGGCCAAGTCTAATGTCTTGAGTTCGATCCCAAGGCCCGCATCGATTTTATACATTCAAAAAATTGTTGCGGGTCTTGCGATCATCTGTGTCGTATTCATTTTTTTTTAAATTCATTATAGAAATAAATAATGAAAAAAAAACAATATATAAATAAATATGACAAATGCCACACATTAAGTGTTTCGGAAGGCACGTTTAATGTTTAGCTTGATCTCTTCTCCGTTGTGGCAGATTGACGTCCCTTTGGGCTGTATGAGATCAGAGAGTGCACTTGTGTTATGGCACTCTCTTATGAACTGTAATACATCTTGCAGCTGCCCGGTGTATCGCGACATTGGACGCTGTGGCCGAAAATCAATTTCAATCAGGATATTATTTTAAAACCCCGTATTTGAAGTACAGAGTCGTAAGACAGATTATCAACAAGCATGATCTTATATCACCAATTTACGGTTGAGTACTGACGTTTTTAACGCTTCGTACCTAAAGGGAAAAAGCTGATCCCTATTACTAACGTTCCGTGGTCTGTCCATCCGTCTATCACCAGGCTGTATACCACAAATTATATATTTATTTTACCAGACTAACAACAAAAACAAAAAAAAAGATTTAAAATCATGACACTTCGTCTATTATAGTTTTATTATTCGTGACTCAGAAACGACATTTTCCTGTTCAGCAGAATTTTTCATTCAATCAGTTGTTCAGTCGTATGCAATACTCAAAGCAATAAAAAACCACATTAAACTACATGACCTAGAGCGTCTACATTAGGCGAACATAATTATAATAGTTCCCTTCTTGAACAGTTGACAATACACCTTTATCAAGGTCCCAGTTATTACGTTACATAAGAATTAATTGTTGTGACGATAGACACCCATTATCTTGAGGTCAGAGGGTTGCAGGTAAACCTTTTACACAATGGATATCATGTTTGTAATATGTGACGTGATCATATGGTAAGACTAAGTTTGTCGTAGCTTCTTAAAGTTTTTTTGCTGTGTAAAATGATAAACGTACGGTAAAATATTGGTTTAAGTATATAATTTAAGGCAAGATTTGTTTTCGTTTTGTCTATAAATTGCAGTACGGTAAGGACCAATTGCAGTAAGGTACTTAAAGCTATACTGCGTAAGATTTTTGTACTGGATTCAATTGCGTCTTACGTAAGATCCAATTAATCGTCGTTTTGGTCTTGCTGTTCTGAGTAGAGATTTCTCTGCATGAGGGTGCTGGTTCGATCCCGATACAAACAACTACTTTCTGTGAATTATTTAATGCCGGTATTTGAAGCTCATCTTTTAATTAATATCGACCACGCACGTGCAAAATATATAAGACGCAAAATGTGTTTGTTATAAAAGTGGTGGCTTTTTATTTTTCCAAAACATTATCATCACATCTATTTATTGGTTTTCTCATTTTTAAAATGTTTTGACACTATTATTATTGAAATACACCCGTTCCCCTCTCGATTAAGCATTAAGAAGAAATACAATACAATAACTTTTCCATACTATAAGTACAAAGTAACTCATTGTTTTCATTATAATCATCCAATTATCCAATTAAAGTTAATTCAATTTCTTTGGTTGGATCTGTTCTCGTGTCGTCTATAATGATCGAGACATGCGCAGTTTTGCACGAACGCAACAATAATATGGCCCTAATCGCAAGGAATGACAAGAACCGGTTTTCAAGAAAAACAATCATTTCGTATCCTCGTCGTGATAATAATTGTGATGACTGGTATGTTGGTGTCGTGGTTAGTAGGCCTGACTGCTATATCGGAGGTCGTGAGTTCGATTCTAAACCAGGATAGATGTTTGTGTGATGAGCACGATTTGTTCTGTATCTGGATGGAAATTATCTATATTTTTTACGTATTGAGAAATGTATGGATGTTCGAAAATGATTAAGCAAATTTTTTGTTCTAATCTTTTGAATATTAGATAGATCACATAACTCGGCTGGTTTCGGAATAGATTTATACGCAATCGTGCATTATTTAATTTTCATTAACAAACCAAGGTTTCTACAAAAAAAAAACCCATATTAATGTTCTGATTCCTTAGACTATGTTTGCTTGTTTTATAGTCGAATCCTTTTTAGGAAATGTCAAAGACCCTGATCAATCTTTTTGGATCTAATAAGACTGACCACTGATATTTCTGACCGGTTGTGCCTTAGATAGATATTAGCTGATCGAATACGATGTATTGTTAGGAATTATTTTGTTATTTTCACACAAGTCGATGTCGTTATGACTCTGTAGTTACATAGATTGTCGTTGGCTGGAATACACTAGATGTAGGTTCTAACCTAACCCAGGAGAAGTACTAATGTGACTTCATCAAAGTCAAAATTCTTTTAATTATTATTCTAGCTACTGATTAAAGTCGAATAAAAACATCGTTAGAAACGTAAATAGGCTGATATTAATTAAGAGAACTTTACTATTAAAAATGTAGTCTCTTATAGTCTTATATTATTACACATACTATGATTTTTTTCAAGGAGGAGCTCGTGGCTAAGCTATAACCGCATAAGTGATTCGATCACAGGTTAAGCTATGGTTGGTCCGTAGATGGGTGACCATCTTTGTCATAACGAGCTCCTCCGTGTTTCGGAAGGCACGTTAAATTGTGGGTCCCGGCTGTTTTTCCTACATCTTTGACAGTCGTAACAGGTAGTCAGAAGCTTGAAAAGTCTGACAGCCAGTCTAACCAAGGGGTATCGTGTTGCCCAGGTAACTGGGTTGAGGAGGTCAGATAGGCAGTCGCTCCTTGTGACATACTGGTACTTAGCTGAAACCGATTGGACTGGTAGCCGACCCCAACATAGTTGGGAAAAGATTAGGCCGATGACTATGATTTTTTTCAAATTTGAACTATAATAACAATAGTAGTTTTAGACGCGGCATAAAAAACACCCTCTGAAATTACTTTTGTCTGTAGAAAGAAACAGCCGAATAGTAAAACATTGTTTTAATGCATTAGTATACAAGCCGAATACAAAACTTCCAATGCCGATATAGTGGAAAACTTATATTACATTCAGACATACTTTTTTGACAAGTGACGTGGCTTTGACATGTCAGTTCAATACATTTGAGCACCAGCGTTAGTGCTCGGGATAATGGGACTTGTCTATAGGCTCGCGAACTTTGGGAAACGTTGGATCCCCTCGTCATAAAAGCATTTGAAACATTCAAACAATCTCGTTTCATATCTAGGTTATTCAGGTGAATGAATGTAAAGTCCTTTGCCATGTAATGTCTATAGAATAGAATGAGTATTTGGACTGCCCTGTTGGTCTAGGGTTAATTTTTCTGTCTGCTGTACAGAGGAGGTCTTGGCTTCGATTCCCACCTGGACAAATGTTTGTTTGATGAGTACGATCTTTTGTTCTGTGTCTGGGTGTAATTTATCTTAAATATTTATATTAAGAAAAAAAAATATTGTCTGTCAGTAGCCTAGTACTCAAAATACAAGCTTTGTTTAGTGCGACACTAGATGGCGTTGTGTTAAAAATAAAAAAGTCGTTTAAAAATCGTTTGTGTATCTTCGTGTGTCGATCAATAATAATACAAACACATCGATAGGTCTGTAACCTTTAAATAAACTAGTTTGGTGTGAGATTTAAACGATCATGATTTATAATTGTTTGCAAATGACTTGTTTGTGTGGGGGCAATGAACTGGAATCGTTTCCGAAATTAGTTTTTGCATTTTATGGCACGGGAATGGTAATAAAATTGTTATTTGTTATTTCACCGTTTTAATGACAAAAATCTTGTTTTATTATTAGGTTATTTCATTAAAACACTCTATTTTTTCCAACTAAATACTAATTAATAAGTTTCCCTAATAAATATTCTGAAACTCGCCACATTAATTGATCGTTTCGAAACAGAAAATTTATATTAAAATAGTTATTAATCAAAACTTTGAAAGTTAAGTAAAATTGAGACAGGTAAATTAATTTACGGGAAAACTCAATAAAATCTAATAAGGTTTCAAAATAAGACTCTATGAAACTTAAAAGTAAATTTAAATTAAAACTGAAACATAACCTAACCCGAAAATATAACCTTTTAAACTACGAATCTTGTAAAAACACCTTAATTCTCAACGTTTTAATTAAAGTCAGGACGAAACGAAATTTTGGTAGGAATTAAAAAAAAAGTACTCATTAAGAGATCCTGTACAATAGTAAACCTGCTCTATTTTCTACCAATAAGGTCGAGTTTCGCTTGTGCTGGTATCCAGGAACTTTATAATGTAGTGTACTCGCTTCCGTACCGTTCTGTTTTGATGTGCGATCCTAAAGGTCGATGCTCATGTGTTTTGAAATATTAATGTTACTTAACGCGGAAGAAATATCGACACCATAGAATAAATGATGTAATCAAGGTCTTTATAACTAACAATTAAATTGTATTGGAGTTATTAAGACTTTTTGTTTAATAAACTTCGTTTGTTCGACTCGCGACCCCGTCGTGTCAGCTCATGATTAAGGACTCCGGTTGGGTTTGAAACTAGTCGGGCACTCCCGATAAATACGCTTGAACTGTTGCATTATTTAGTAAGAAATCGTAAATCCTAAAATGTTCGATGGTATTTGAATCAGTTTAGTTTGGAGTTTTTGTTTTATTGAAGACACATTATTGGAGTTTTAATGTAATATCTGAATATAATATTATATATATTGGATTACTCTCTTTTTCTCAGCCAGGGCAAGACAGCAACCAACTGTTTTTTTTACAAAATATGAGTTTGCCACTTTTTCGCGACATTGATTGCGTTTGGCGCGGGCATCCTAGGACTAATGTTTTTTAAACTCTGACTAGCAATGAAGCCTACTTTTATTGATGCGCGCTAAAATAATACTAATTATACCTCCACTTGAATATGGAAAATCCATCAACTTAAATTACCAGAATTAGAGTTGCATAAAGTATGAGCGATACCCATACATAAAGATTTTCGTTGAAATATAAACGCAATGTTTTAAAGTCCAGTGAAATAAAATTAAATAATATTAAGATTTCCACGTCATTTGCCTTGAGGGCACAAAAGCGAGCCATAAATATAGCGTATTAATGTTAATTCCATGTAATTAATACACGGTTACATAATCCCAGAATCCGTTTACTTAACAAAGTAAACATTAATTAAGGATGCAATTAATTGTCCGTGACATATCGATCTCATCGTGTTGCACGACCTTATGTAAAGCGCTGATCATCTTCATAAAAAACAATTATATTAACTCCAAACGTGACTTAGAAAAACGCACCCATCCTCACCAACCAGCACCTTCAAGATAACACTTCCGCAATAAAACCTTTATCCCATGATAAATAGAGTTCAATTTCCTTCACCTGTAAACGAGCTCCCATAATGCACTGACCATCACATTAACGCTTCTTTATCTCAACTTTATTACGGTCGCGTAAAGTTCCTTTTTGCTTGGTCGTAAATTGTTCGGTTATCAGATAGGTGAGTTTCCGATGCTGGCTCGTTTATAACCATTATCTCATGAATGTTATGATGTTTGATTGCGATGACGTCATACGCATTCAATCTATTTTCGGTGACGGAGAGCTGACAGGGGTTGAAATATAACTTTTTATAGAAATCGGGGGGTTGGGAAGATGGCTGGTTGTGGATCGCATGACTTGGGGTCTTTGAGGGAGCTGTTTACGGTGGAAACGTGGGCGGTTTGTAAATGTTCCAGATTAGGAACGGTTTGTGTCTGATTTAGGTTGGTAATCTCATAATTAGGGAGATTTAGAAGCAATGGACTGAGAATCCTTATACTAATTGCCCTATTTAGTTTTAGAGGTTGTTGTTTTGGGTAAGTAGCTATTTGTATTTGATTCGTGAACTAATGCCAGGAATCGGTTTAAACTCGTTATTGAGTGGTTTTTCCTGGATATCATTATATAGAATTACTGCTATCCACGATTACATGTATACACCTATAATCCTTGGTTATTATTAATCCAATTTATAAAAACCACAAGTACCTCAAAATTGGATCAGATATTTAATTTGCAACTACAATAAAACCTTAATAAAGAAACTCAATAATAAACTCTGATAATCTCCAAACCTCTACACAACCTCACGAAGACTAATTAGACAAAAATTGGTTTCTTTAAAAATAGACGACACTTGGAAAGATTAAGGTCATAGCCGACAGAAAGGTCAATGACACCGGTAGAGGTCAACACACAAATGTGACCTTTATGTAACGTGACGATATGATGATAATCATTGATTGAGTGCTTTTGAATTGGAACGTTTTAGTCGATGTTGTGTTTGTCTGTTTACTTTCTTGTTAGTATGTTTTAATAGTTTTTAATAGAGTATTGATAGGTAAATTCCAAAAAATCAAAATTATAATTTTTTATTTCAAATAGGCCGTTATTCAGGCATTTTTAATACGTTAAAATAATGACTCTAGTTGCACAGTAAGGTAATTCGTTTCTGGGTATATACTAATGTTACGAGTTGTAAATGAGGAAGACTGATTATTACTGATTATTGTTGAGATAACATCGATGGAAAAGATTTGATTTAAAGTTGCTCAAGATCGAATAGTTTCGTAGTCATTTTATAGGTAAAACTGCCGGAACGGTGGACGCAAAAGATTAAAATTTAAAGGTCCGGTAAACTAAATTGAATGGCTGACTTTTCCAAACTATGTTGGGGTCGGCTCCCAGTCTAGCTGGATTCAGATAAGTACCAGTGTTTTACAAGGAGCGACTGTCTTTCTGACCTCCACAACCCAGTTACCTGGGCAACACGACACCCCTTAGTTAGACTGGTTGACAGACTTTCAAGCTTCTGACTACCTTGTAGCGACTGATAAAGATGTATGAATAACAGCCGGGACGCACAATTTAACGTGCCTTCCGAAACACGGAGGAACTCGTCATGACAAAGATAGTCAGCCATCTACGGGCCTACCGCGTCAAGCGTAGCTTAAGCTGTGATCGATTCATGTATGCAGTTACAGCTTAGCGACAAGCTCCACCAAAAACAAAATATTGTCTAGATCTTATTACATGATAGACCTTTATCAATATAGGTACAGTAAATAGAACATTTACCAAAATCACTATCATCTGCCACTGCTTAAGTATTTCAGTCTTAATTACAAATACACAAACGACGTACGACGTACCAACATAATGAAGTGATTTAATGAAATGACAGGCGATACCCGATACAGCTACAATACGGCTGTGTGGACAATTTGTATGAACATTTTATGAACATACTATTGATGTTAAGGTTAGCGAGTCTTCTTCATCGGTCAAGGTACTGATTAACTTGTTTAGTTTACCTTATATGGAGATTGTATTGAGTTGTGTTCAGCCATCAAAGAAGGTTTGATTGCTACGTTGTTTGGGTATAGATTTGATTCGAGTTCATTTTGTTCTGTGTCACTTTTAGGGCTGAAAGACTTTAGTTTATACGGCGTGCTATGAAAAGTGACAGTGGTATGCCGTGGAGTATGTTGACGTTTCTTCTTCACAGACAAAGCATTAAAAAGCGGTGAAGGGTGGGCGATACAGGGAGCTCTCTATGTTAAATGAATTGGACGTTCAAAAATTGCTACTTAAAAAAAAAACAAATTTATTTTGTCAAGATAGGCTAAGGTTAGGTTCGGTAATTGGTTTGCTTTTTAAATAACCTTTAGTTACTTAGAGCAAGAGTTGATGAATCAATTTGTTCTGCACCGGTGTGGAGTCCTCAAATAGGGCAGAACTGTTTCAATAATTAACTAACGTCTTTCGATGCTATCTCGATGCATTTTTTTGTCGATGTTTTTTTTTTCTCTACGTGTGGAGGCTTGTACATAGCGATTTTGTGTCTGTAAGTCTTTTTTAATACATAATGAACTATGGTGTGTAGAGGGCGGTCACACTTCACCAAATTCTTTTTTTAACTAGACATAGAAATTCTAAGATGTTCAGAAAATAACAATTTTATTTCTTCAATAAAACGTGCTATATTAGCGTCTCAGTAATTATATTATATAAATTACAGCAATTAAATGACAATTAATACATTGTTGAGGAATTAATTACATTATTTACTATTTGCAATGCAATTTAATAATTGCTAGTAATAATTTAATTAATGTTATCTATTGCTTGTGAATTATATAATAGAATTTATTATTACCTAATGAGTGCCATATGGGAAGAAAACAATAATGAAAAAAAAACATGGATAGGATTCTATTTCAAAAATATTGGTTCGAAATAAAAATAAAAGTCTATTTACTATTTAAATTCAAAAGAAACCTCAAATAACAATATTCTCTCATTACTCAACAAAGACTAACCAAAACAAACAAACAGAGTGTTAACAACCGAAAAAAATATGCAAATATTTTTCGTGTATGGCAACAAATACTTGGCCTCTAACCATTATGACATACTGTATGACAGATTGCCAATGTCATACACTAAGGTCACGTATTGTTTAAACAAATGGAGGAATAAGCGGTAATAGGAGCTTGTTTCATCTCCCATTGTTAGAACAAGGTTTTAACTTATATGTGAATAGGTGTATTTAAAATAATATTGTTATCGTGATGAAAATATTGACTAAGTCCGTTATTATGATCACCTACCATGGTGATCGAGAAAGAAAAGAGAAAAATAAATCCGAGTAAGAAGTTGTCAATTAAGAGAAAAAAGTCCTACTTGAATTAGTTTTTTCTGCAGGGGTTCACAAACATTTACGTCACTTCCAGAAAAAAACAGACTAAGAATTAGTATTAATTATGAATCGAACAAATGCTTGTCCGATACAAAAAACAATACCGAAAAGTATCTTAGTTCATTAGTTTATAAAATTTTACTCTGTACACTACAATACATACATATTTCTTTGCTTTCCAACATGAGAATAAACTAATTTAAAATAAATTAACGAACAAAAATATAGTGTATAATTCTTCACCCATATTTGGGCCTGTAGTGCTTGTCAAGCAAGTCAAAGTAACATTACTAGTCGAAAAGGTATTTCTATTGCAATGTTATACATATTAAGGTCCTCATCGTACTAAAAAAAAATTATATCATTTACAAAAACAACTAAACATTCTTGCAAATACCTCACACCTGTCTTCCTGTCTTCCCATAAACAATTACCATAAGTATGTAACACTTACATCAACGCAGATCACAGCGAAACCTGCAAAAAAAAACAAAATCATCAATATTCATGGCGTTTGAATATGCGTACATAACATTACTGCATAATTTATAAGTGCGGTTATGGTATGGAAGTCACTACGCAGTGTGGTGGATGTTAGGGTACGTACACACTATATGAACCGCCTTCTAAATCTGTAAGTACAAAAATGAATCCCTATTTCACTTGGTCACGGCATCACGCGTGAACGGCTGGACCGATTTCGCTAATTCTTTTTTTGTTTTATTTGTTATTATCAAGAAAAGGTTCTTATAAAAGGAAAAAACATAGAAATATGTGTGAAAAATTGGAAAATTTAAGAACACTTAACTACCATATTAAGTAATCCTGACATTTATTACGATAGTGATATGTTGGACCCATATCCGCCCCTAATAATATAAAGGCACCGGGAACGAGACCTACGTATTCACGCGGGGAAAACCGTTGCACAGTAAGTTGAGAATATTGTACTTGTGGAAGCGGGATGGCGCTCTACACTGAGTGCGCTTTCTCGCTCCCACAGCTGTCACAGTTCTACTGTAAGATGTACTAGTAGGCCGTTTGGGGTATTGGGAAGGAATGTTAGCGAACTTAAGGGAATCGTGGTTTCTCATTGTATAGTCACGTATAAGGCTTTAATGTGTAAAGGAAATTGAGGTTATTATAGTAAATAAACAGTATTTTATATAGAAAATAATTTGAAAGAGTATTCGGTTTCCTTATTTAAGAGAAATCAGGATATGAAGACTGAATATACCGATAGTTTTAAGTGTGAGGAATTAAAATAAAATTATTTATTACATTATTATCTTAGTACTCGTTTTATTGATGTCATTCAGGTCGACATCATTATGATATAATTATGACTTATTGACTTATAAGTAGCCTCTATGTTCACTATATTAAGCAGGTGATCGTAAGTTTAATATTATATTAACAAACTGTATACCAACTAATTGTAGGTATAATTTTTTTCATTATATGAGTTAAGAGTTTAAAATAGTTAAATATTTTTTTCACTACACAAGTATTTTTTCCAGTCCATTCCAGTAAAAGTGGTTTGTTAAAATTTATTGTATCAGGAATTTTACAAAAGCGCTTTTTTGTTTATAGCTTTATGCTCTACCACCAATACTTGGAGTCACACTAACGCAGTTGAGGAAGTAAGAAGGCGCAAATGACAACAGAAGCTACATCACTTTAAGATGCGCTAAAAGTTCGCCAATACTAACTATACAGAACTAGCTATTCGCCCGCGGCTTCACCCGCGTCGACATCCGTTATATCGCGTTTCCAAGAGAACTCTTCAAAAGTCCGGGATAAAAACTATCCTATGTTCTTTCTCAAGGTCAACTCTATATCTGTACCAAATTTCATTAAAATCAGTTCAGTGGTTTAGACGTGAAATCGTAACAGACAGGCAGACAGACAGAGTTACTTTCGCATTTATAATATTAGTAGGGATGTTCGCGATGTTCATGCCACACTGTTACCGCTCGCCCGCACATGTGCGCGTACCTTTACAATAAACAATATACATGTCTTTACTTCCTAGCTTTTGTTTCCTTATGTTTTTGTTTTTTACAATAATACAGATGGTACAGAATGCATCATCATTGTATTGTGCAATCAATTGTGGAATTTTATGACGGATATCAATTATTTTTTTAATGAGTGTGGTAATTTAAAATATATTCTATTTTCTTAGACTCTGCCTTTGAGAGCAGGTGAGTGAGGAAAGAGGGTTTTTATAAAAACAATATACTTAAAAAAAATGTAGAAATACTCGGAAATTTAATAGTAAATCAGATGAGCTCTCAAGTATTAACACAGTCACTTGTAAGAAATGTTTTAAAACTTTAGCAAACATTAAGCAATCTTTAAAATTTCAGATAAGGTTTCAAGAAAAACGTTAAATTCCTCAAGATGATTATACCTACCATTTCAGATTGAATCCAAAGAACAGATTATGGTCATAAAACCTATGTTTCCAAAATCCATGTTTGTAATCTGAAAACCCTCTTCAATCACAATAAAGAGAGTACCACAAAATCCACATAAATAATTTATACTGCCTCGTTAGTGTCCGTATCTTCCAAATTGGTAGAAAAAGTACCAAATAACGTGGTATTATTGGTGACATAAATATACTGTGGCACTTTAACGGACACCGAGTGACCTTACTTTTTATCTTTATTGCCAAATATTGTTCTGAAGATGTTTTTAAAGATTTATTTGAAAGGGAATCTAAATTGAATGTGACAGTCGAATAAAATGTTCTACGTGTAAGTTTCAGGTCAAAAAATTTATTGAACTGTAGTTAACATTTTTAATTCTTAGTGTTAGAATTCAATTATAAGGGGTTTCGTACCAAACATGAAAAAAAGTGCCAAAAGGCAAAAGAACAAAAGTGCTTTTGTTGCTATAAAACTTAAAATATCGAGGCTAAGCAGCGATTGGCACGGTCACAAATTTGATAGGTATATGGTTTTATCTTTTGTCCGTTTTTACAGTTCCCTCATAGCCACGAATCCACCTCAAACTCGCCTGATTTTATTTGATATTAGCACAGTAATAGTGAGGTAATAGTATCTACTTTACTGTAATATTAAACTAAAGTGTGCTTAGATATTTAGCAGTAAATGTACCTACTAATAAACACGACTAATATTTCAATCAAAATTGGGCGCGAAATACAACACCGCACTCAACTAATCAATAACAAAAACGTGTAATTAGTGAACAATAGTAACTCAACATGAAACGCGCCATTGTAGCACCGCGTTTATCAATTACCCAGACTAATAGAGATTAATGTTTATTATAACATGTCACACAACTAGGTACATGCTAATACCGTATAGTTACCGGTATAGGTATTCCGTAACTGGCAATGGAACAGCAATAGGGGGTAAATCGCTGTCAAAACAATTCCGAAAAAAACGGTTAAAAAAAGTTATTGTTTGAAGTGCGGCAAAAGGGAAAGAAGACCGAAGACAGCATATTTCTTAGTTTTGCCTAGAGCCGAGAAGGACTATATTTTCTTGGGTTAAAAAAGACTTAATAAATAGTATTGTCATCGGGTTTGAAGCTACACTGAAAATTTTAGCCTGCTAGCTTATCGGGAGGTGCCTCAAAATTGAGTTACAAAGATCCAACCACGAGTGAGTGAGTGTATAAAAATCCAAAAGTGTGTGTATAAAAACTTAGGAAATCCAACTCGCTACATCCCCATCCTTAATCCAAGTTTCAAGAATGAAGCAAAGCCACGGCATCTCGAAGGTATGGTGAGGTATGGAAGCCTGGGAATCGTTGTGACTACCGTACTGAGCACCTACCATTAAACCACTTGAAGTTCAACTTCTGCAGCCGTGGGATAGAGATGCCGCTATACCCTGTATAATGCGCTATCTTACTTCCACAACCACGATAGTGTTTAAGAGATAGTGGTAGGTTGCCAGACACTGGCACGCAGCCAATCAGACGCTGCCAATACCACAATAGCTTCGTACACCAGTTAACATGGATGTTTGTGACACAAAAATTGATGGTCATTAAACAATGGACTTTATGTCAACTACATTCGATTGCTTTGATTTAAGTATGATACTGGACCTCAAGTTTTTTAAAAATGCTCTTAATTGAGATCTTTAGTGGGTAAAAGTTAAGGAGCATATTGTCTTTGACGTGGATTTGATTTTTTTAAACCATAATGAAGGTAGAAGGGTCTGCAGAAATTGGGGACTACTTAAGGTAAAAACAAATTCCAGTTTACAAATACACTGTTAGAGAAATATTTTGGCATTTTTTTTTTGTAATTATATTATTATAAAGCTTATAATTATTATTTTTTTAGCTTTACAGGTCGACACAAGCTTCTTCAATAGTTTATTCAAAAACGCTATGTGTATGTAACACATATTTATAGGTAAAGTTATTCTAAAAAGCTGAAAACTATTAATGATGAATACCCTTAGAAATTCGAAGAGAAAATTAACCGTCGCTCGCCGCGAGTGGTCTAAACGACCGTACTTGACAAGCTGTCATTAGGCACAGGTGTTGAACAGTTTAATTTGAAAGCTTGGCTCAATTTGCCTAGATTGTAACGCGGTTTTATCATGAGAAATACTCATAAATTAATTAAAAGTGTAAAGAAAACAGAGGCTTTACTTAAAAAAGGCATTTTTTGGGTTTAAGCCACGTTCAAAATTCCACGGGCTTTTTCAAAAATACGTAAAATAAATAAATAAATGTTTTGTTTCGTTACACAACAAAATTTAAATATAGGTAGTTGAATGTGTTAAAATATAAACGTAGTAAAACTTAAACTAATAAAGAACATTTTTAAAATAGAAACCCTCGCTAAATAATAACATTTTAAGTCACCTACGTTAGCACTCAATTTTTATTTCTACGTTTTCCACATATTATAACTAGATACACGTATAATTTCATTTATTTTTTATCACGTCACGGTATAGCAATTAAATTTATTCAGGCTAGAAAGCTAGTCAGATAGAAACATGAAAATAATCCGACCAAAATTCGCGTCCTCAAAACCTACGCCTCCGCGACTCCCAAAACTTATACAAATTTTATTCATAGTCGTTGTAACGCGAATTTCTTCAGCAAGTAATTACCTATCGGTCGTAATCCAAGTTTTCAGGTAGATTAATAACCCGTGCTTAGATTGCTAAGTGACGAAGGTGTGACGGGGGTGACGGGTCGAAACGACCCCGCGATTGCTTCTTAAACGGTTAAAACAAAATCTAGGTTATTACACTGGGATTGGTTGAATGTTTTAAGCTGTAGCTTGATTTGTTTAACTAATTTATTGCTTAACTTACGAGCGTAAATAAAAGGTTGCTTCAGAAATGCTTGTTTTAAATGTAATCATTTAATAAGCCAGATGATTTCTCTCGTTATATGAGGAATAACTGGCAAGGAACTTAATGCGACGGACATCATAACGAAATTACATTTAAATTTGTAATTAAACCTGAAAACACGTTTTTATCTCAATACGTGACACAAATTCCCTCACCGGTGACCTTATTTCGCTTTTTCCCCTCCTGAATTCAAACTTCAAACTTCAAACTACTAACAAAGTAAAATTACAAAAAAAAAATCATTTTTAAACTATTACTCGGTGTTGTACTCAGTTAACCCTGAACTGCGGTAGTTGGCAGCGCACTCAGGAACAACCTGTCGTCTGCCGCACGATGCGCTGACGTTTTCCGGCATGCGGGCCTTTACGACCTGCCGGCGGCGTGGCGTGGCGCGGAAATTATTTAGGATTCCTTTTTGTATCGATGGCATATGATATCAATGGAATACCGAGGAAGCTAGACTGTTCTATGATAGAAGGTGTATTTGATATGGTCGTTCTTTTGTAACATAATCTATCGTCGTAATATATAAAGCTGAAGTGTTTGTTTGTTTGTTTGAACGCGCTAATCTCAGGAACTACTGGTCCAAATTGAAAAATTATTTTTGTGTTGAATAGACCATTCATCGAGGAAGGCTTTAGGCTATAAACCATCACGCTGCGACTAATAGGAGCGAAGATACAATGGCAAATGTGAAAAAAACAGGGCGAGTATAAATCATAACTTATATCTTTTACCCACGGGGACGAAGTCGTGGGCAACAGCTAGTAGGTTATATTTCGTTTTTTTTCATTTTTTTCCATTCAGCAAAACTAACATTATAAAAGCAAAAGTAATTCTGATTGACTGTTTGTTAGTCAAACCTTCATAGCACAAACGCTGAACCAATTTTAATGATTAAAAATTACGACTTCTTACAACCAAAGAGCTACTTTTACGATTTGTGATACCTAGTGTTGCCGACGAAAAAGCGGGAATAATCATGGCACATAATGGATTCAGACAGGGTCCGCAATTGTAACTTGTTTCTCTTTCCATTATGACACTTATAGGGCATTCCCTTGGCTTCCCTTGGTTTATACCCTGTTCCTCTGTCTTTTGCTCATCGCATCCATCCTATTTCTGCTATCTAATTAACATCACATGCCAATCCCATCTTCTCCTTAGTGAGATTGGGGCTGTTTAAATTTGACCACCTGATTACCCACACATTCAAATGCAATGTAGTATAGGAATATTGCTTTTACAACGAAGAGATACAACATTACATACTTCTCAATATAACCATACTTCCACACTACGCACGTACCCCGACCCCGCCCGCTCTGTTACAACTTGTTATCTCCGAGTGTCTGCGGCGAACATCAAAGGTATTTGGAGACAATGCTTCAGTGACTGGCACTTGATAACACTTGTACAGATATCAATACTGTTTCAACTGATATGATGAAGTTAATGCCATGAAGATGTTCACCGCCGGTTAATAGAGACTGGTATACTTCTTGTATATTGTTTGTGATAATTAAGTATGTCTGGTAAATAATTCGATTGCACGGATAGCCGAGTGGTTGAGGTTACCCACTGAGCGCGACGTGTCGCGGGTTTGTTCCCCGCAGGACAAGCATTTGTGTGATCCACGAATGCTTCTGGGTGTCTTTGGGTACGTGATTTGTATGTTTGTAACACCTCGCGACACAAGGACGAAATTCCTTTCGGCGGGAGTCGTTTTAAAAAAGAAAGAAATGATAACTACTTTTTTATTGAACAAAAGGATGCATATACAATAATAGGAACTATGTAGATTAACGTTGCCACACCTTATATTACATTATATTCATAGTCCTATTTGAGCCCATTTTTGGAAAGGGAGCAGGAACAAAAAAAAATCAATAAATACATTCTTGCAAATTTCGAACGCCTTTCAATTGTTTATTTAAAGCGACTTTATAACCGAAAGAAAATGTCGGCCATCATTATTTTCGCTTTATAAGTTTTGTAAGCGAGTCTTTCATAGTCTGAATAGGGTCAGTATCCGAGACCTTACAATATTATAATCCAAACTGAAAAGCGACTGAAGGATCACTTTCCTCGGTAGCATTCTGGGAAAACAGACACAATACGTTTCCAGTTACCATTGTGTTTGTAACAAAAGCTAAAAGTATTAGGTCCATTTGTATAGATGTAATTTGGGCTAAATACTGAGGGGAGCGTTCAAACCTTTATTTGGAAGGCTTAGGGCTAGGGATAAATTCTAGACAGGGTTTTGTTTAGATTCTAGTTCTTTCTTGTAATCATTACACGTCGAAAGAGTTGTTTCTTTTAATAACTTTCTTCTTTTTTAAGGTTCTGTACCCAAAGGGTAAATACGGAACCCCTATTACCAAGGCTCTGCGGTCTAAACGTTCATCCGTCACCCAGCTGTACCTATCTCATGAACCGTGATATCTAGGCTGTTGTATGTTTCACAGATGATGTATTTTTGTTGTAGATATAAAAAACAAGTACTACGAATAAAGGTCATGGTTAAGCAGCGGTTGTTGCGGTCACAAACTATTAGTCACAAAACCGACCTATTTATCTTAAGCCTATTTGTACGGGACACTCATGAATGTTTCTTTAGTTCGACTCGCGACCCCGCTTTCGCATCAGCTCATGACTTAGGACTCCGGTTGGATCGACTCTAGATGCTCTATCCCGGAAAATACGCGTCAGTAAACCTTTGTATCATTTAAATATCCGTCTATTTGTAGTTGTATATTTCAGTATAAGTAAAAGTTTTAGTAAATACAGATGTTTCTTACCTAGATTTTTGCAGACGATTTCTAATTGCAAGACTTATGGGATATAGTTTATTTATCTTTAAACACACCCTTATATCGCTCATCACACAGGATCGGCGTCGTTGCGTCTAGCATCCATTGACTTCGAAACAAAGCCAAGGGGTGATATTATTAGCATTACAATAACACAAAACAATAAAATCGTTGAAACGAAAACATTAAATATTTGGAGGCAAAAGTCTCAAATCTCATTTCGGATTCTTCCCACAGAGGCGGATCTTTGCGATGTTTGCATAACAATCGATTATTTCTCGATATAATGCTTGGACACCTGTCGTACTCCGCGCGCAATGGATCGTAAACACGCCATGCTAACAATAACAACGTTTTTGTTATTGTAATAAAGATTCTTTTTTGTTTTTGTACTTCCTGAGGAAGAATAATCCAGGATACATTTTATTGTTGTAACCTCATGAATAATTATTTGTCGAACTTGCTCAAAGTCGTGGTTCTAATTATAGAAGTGATCCAAATTTAATCCGAAAATAGGTCATTGTTTTAAATCCATATTAGAATGTATGTTTAGCGCACACGTAAACAGCTGACGGTTTTTTTACTTTTTGATGATCTATGATTTATGTTTAGCAAAGGTATGACCTTTGCTAAACATAAATCTCAAAATCTCTTTGCTGTTCAAAAAAACAATCCAATTGCAATTATCTACCGATCAATCGCTAACCTTGACATTAAGTGATCATGCCGACAGGAAGTGCTCATCAGGGGAACAATGGCGCATGAACCGGATGTCAGCCATTTCGTAGCTCTGCCGCTAATAACACCTCAATTTCTGTTATGCACATTATTTGGTCTGGCAACACCGCACGTGGTGTGGAAAAATGTGAGCTAATTTAATTCGGTCACGTTTACTTACTGGAGAGGAAAATTACTGTATTGTTGGTAAATAATTGTTTGTTTGTCGTGTTTGTACGTATTATACAACAGATAGGTATATTTTTTAACGAAATATTCAATACTTATTATCTAAGGATGGTTTATTGTGAAAAAGAATTACCCACAAAAAAATTATCAAAACATTTAATATTAAATCGATAGCTATTCAAGAACAACGTAAACAGTCAAACAGAAAACAATGACTCGGAAAACAAATAGTATTTGATATTATTTCATAGGACTACTATTTTTCTACACACCGTATTTACAGAATAGATAAGTTTATCAATCTTAAAACTAATGTTCTAGGAGAACTATCCAAAGAAACCAACGAAAACTACATGTAAACCCCAAAAACACACAACTACCCTCTTTTTGTCGCGGTTAAAACATACATCGGGTAATAACCAATAAAAGTGGCTACACCAGTGTAGTTCGGCAATAAAGACCGATAGTGGTGTGACCAGGCAATAAAATTGTTTTACCCCACCCCCACTTTACGACAACCACCCGGAAATTGGGGAGGATTTTGTTGTCATAACGTGGCAACATACTTTTTATTATCCGAACACCGTTTTATGGGCGATCTGCAGATATTTGTGATATTTGCTTATGAAATATGTTTGTCAAGTAAAGTTACTAACATTACCTACGTATAATAAACATTAAGTGTGATGATAGTTTAGACAAGAGAACGAAAATTTTGTGATTCTGTAACAATAGGTAGGCATTTTTTGGTCTGACGTAAAGATACGTTTTACCAATTCCAGTGACTTTATTAATTGTTTTTCTCAATAAAATTATTGTTGAAAAAAAAACTTGGACTTGGAACAACAAAAAATCTCTCTCATTTTTCTTTATATGTGCCTAGTTCTCTGTAATTCTACAAGAAACAGTATTACCTTCTTCGTGAACCAGCCTGCTTCTCTAATGATGTCATTTTAATGGACATCGGTTGTCCACAGCTCCACACGTGAGACTAAACCACTGTTTCCTGCTCTCCTCCCACACTGAACCAGTTCAGTCCGGTGTAATCCGGACCATTCCGGATGCGACGACCACAATAAGGGACTTACTGAACAGTGCTGCCCAGTATTTGTATAAAACAAGATTATATTCAAACTATCCTTCATTCGGTTGGGTATTTATGTTAAAGTGAAGGTTGTAGAGCATCCCGATGTGTTTGTGAAAGCAAGAAAATGTTAAATTGCTTTTTTATTTTGAACTGGATAATTTGTCAAAAAATAATTTAATATGTTTCCTTTAGTTACTAATCACATGGAGTGAAAGTGACCTGTTGTTTGTTTGCTTTTGCTTTTAAAAACGACTCCCGCACACAGTCACACCACAAAAACATCCAGACTCAGAACAACAATTCGTGGATTACACGAATGCTTGTCCTTTACGGGAATTGAACCCGCGACACGTCGGTTTAGCGTATTGAGTTAATAGACACCACGATGAGCCACACACGAACGTGGCTTTTTAGTGATAAAATAATTTTCAAAATCGGTTTAGTATTTCTAGAGATTACAACGTCACAAACTTTACCTCTTAATAATAAAAGAATAAATATAGAACACGTTTTTTTAAATTTAGATAATACTATTCCTAATTTAAATAATAACTGTTGAGAATAGGGTCAGTGACATATTGATTTATCGTTTGTTAATTTTCGAATTAAATTAAAATATTTGTCGTTAAAACTGGATATATTACGATTTCAAAATATTTAATGAATATCACTGATTTGTTTTCGTAGACTTACTAGTATTATTAACAAAATATTTAGCTTTATAATCAGTGTAACTTATGCCTATATATTTAAGAATATTTAGAAAAGTCTAGATTATCTAAATGGTCTAGGCTCGTGGTAATTAAGTGTCTAATCCATTACCGCAGATAATTGTGTTAGCAAGTCAACTTGCTAATTGATATGGAGTGTCCTATCCTAAGATTTAGTTTAGTTTTGATTAAGCTAAAATGACTAATTAATTAATTAACTTGGAATTGTTTTTATAATCTTTCAGTATACCACATTTTTTTTATAGAAAAATATGATTTTCCACACAACCTTTTGTTTTTTCCATTTAATTTCCACTAAAATCCACATTTAAAATCATGATTGTTTTGATGATATTTTTCTGTATCTAGTACCATAATGATAGAGCTATTATTATTTTTGATGTCCTTGGACAACCTGCTGAGTCTGTCTCTACTAAAAATATACTCATTTTGCCAGAAAACTCTTTAAATAGTAAATCAAAAGGTTTTTAATTCAAAAGTTTTATTCAAGTGCTTCCGAAACATTAATAGTGATGACACCAGAGTTTCATATTTTCAAAATGTCATTCTTATTGAGAGGAACCGGCTCTTTGTAGAAGAAACTTAAAGAAGTATTGAAATAAGTGGTTTAAGTTAACTCTATACTCTTTGCCAACGGTATCCAATTGTTAGAACCCAAAATTATTGCAAAGAAACACCAATTCCTCCTAACCCTTATATGGTCACCTAATATCTTCTATGTGGCAGGTTGTCGCGACGTTGAACCCTGCTTGTTACATTATCCGCAGCTGTTTGCTGAGCTCCTGCCAAACGGTACACATGTGCAGACCTGTTTACATAGCCAAAATAATACCTAAGTAAGTATATGTACTGTTAATTATTTATTGCTGATACTAGCGGACCCGGTCGACATCGTCCTGCGTGATATACTATAAAAACTATTATAATAATAAAAAACATTTATTTCAGACAATACAAAGTCCATAGGCAGGTAATTTTGTTAGTAAAAACACAACTTATGACTAATGTTAATAAACAATAATTAAAACTCACTTCACACCATTATGGGGGGGGGGGTTCTACTCTATATTATTATTTAAGGTTATATTATTACTAGCTGTTGCCCGCGACTTCGTCCCCGTGGGTAGAAAATATAAGTTATGATTTATACCTGCCCTGTATTTTTTTACATTTTCCATTGTATCTCCGCTCCTTTTAGTCGCAGCGTGATGGTTTATAGCCTAAAGCCTTCCTCGATGAATGGTCTATTCAACACAAAAATATTTTTTCAATTTGGACCAGTAGTTCCTGAGATTAGCGCGTTCAAACAAACAAACAAATTCTTCAGCTTTATATATTAGTATAGAGTATAGATAATAAAAACTTAAGCTTCACACCATTATGGAGGGGGGGGGGTGTCTACTCTATACTTTGCTGATTTATTGGAACTATAAACCAGCATAAAGACTATTCACGTTGTTCTGAGTTTACTTATCATGTGTATATGACTTGGATATTTTTTAAACCTACTGCGATAGAACAATGAAATAATTTTTAAAGTTTCTACCCCTTTCTTGTGTCTAAGTTGAGAAACATTTTCATACACCAACCATTGCTGAATAACAAGGTGCTATTTATTTTCTATTCCACGCAACACTAGACAAACGTTAAAACAGAAAACTTGTGAAAGAAGAGCTGTTTACAGCGGCAGACATTATGCTAATATTACATAATGCGCATGCATATGCGGAGCATTACCGTGGCGCACGGATGTGACGTATGCTTTCCTGAATACTTTTTAGTTTTATATATTGTTTTATTTTATATGAAAAAAAGTTTTTTTTCTGTAAAAACCAAACGACGCAAGTATGTTTATAGCCTATTGGTCTAGCGGTTAGTGGCTCAGACTGCTATATCAGGGTGGTCATGGGTTTAGTTGCCGTCCAGGACAAATGTTTGTGTGATAAGCACGAGCACACATTGATATATGTCTGAGACTCTGGGTGTAATTGTTTCCACTACTTGCGCATCTTCAAGCTTCAGTTTGAGTGTGACTAGATGGCGTTGTGTAAAGATTTTGGATGAATAAAAACATTGTAATCGAAAAAAAAAACACCTCAAACAGGACCTATAATTTTTGGTTGTCGCCAGATTTCTACAAAATTAAAACCATAAACGTCTTATCCATAAAAATGAACAGTATGTATTTCTTAATAACCAAGTAAGCAAGCGCATCCAAACGCTCGCCTAGTCTGAAACTAAAGACGCATACAACATATCGGAAATTGGAGAACTATGTCGTATGTGTTTGTAAGGAAATGGAACTATTCCCGGGACCTTTGTAGCTGTGACGTCATCGTACACGTGATCTATACGTACAGGCGGGTGAGACAGTGTTTTGTTGTTTCTGCAAGGTAAGGTGAGAAACAAAAGTGAAATAATGAAAGAATTTTACACGCGTTAGCGGCAATCGAGTTTATGACATGTATGGAAAAGACTTAGCCTTTTTTCGAGTCACGTGACTAAGACCTGTTTTTAGACATTTGACAAACATACGACATTTAGGAGTTCGCGTAAGAGTTTATATTAACGTCACTAAGTATACCGTCAGTTTTGTTTTTATCTCACTACTGATAGCACAGCAAGCTCTTAAAAGAGGACCCTAATTCTGCGGCCAATGAATAAATGGAAACTGGCCATCGGCTAATGTAAATCTCCAATAGGGCCCAGGACTGAAGATATTGTGAAATGAAAAAGAGGTGCAGTTAAGTAAATGGATAGCGCTCTCTTGCTTCCACAATGCAAAAAATCATACTATCAGACCTCATAATAGAGGCACTAATCTTACATCACCTTGATAACATTTAACAATAATATTTTTTACTCACTTAGAAACATGGTTTCCTTGTTACAAACGTGATAGTTAACAATAACTCGAAATGGCTTCGTGATCGGATCGGGCAAATGTAATGATCGCAGTCAAATGCCGGCGAATTAATGTAGCTCAAACAAATCCCTACTAATATTATAAATGCGAAAGTAACTTTGTCTGTCTGTTACGCTTTTACGTCTAAACCACTGAACTGATTTCAATGATATTTGGTACAGAGATAGTGTTGACCTTGAGAAAGAACATAGGATAGTTTTTATCGCGGACTTTTGAAGAGTTCTCTTGGAAACGCAATACAGCCGACCTCGACGCGAGCGAAGCCGCGGGCGAAAAGCTAGTATGATTATAATAAGTAGTATCACGAGCGTTTTGTAGTGACTTTACTAGTACATACATATGTGTTTTTTAGACGTAAGTTAGTCGGGAATCAGGCGTTTCGTGTTGCATACCGCTTTTGTATACAGAAGTAAATAACTATTCAAAATAACCGGTCAAGACGAGACGCTAGAGGATCCCTATGAAAAGTTTTTGCAGAAACAAATTGTTCGGGTGTCAAAGAAATTCGAGTGCGCGCCTTTTATTAGCCCAACAAATTTTAGACCGCGATATTGTTGCTTAATCTCGGCCCTTTTTTTTGTAGCGGCAATAGAAATAGAATCTAGAATTTTAACTTTGTAGCTGTCTTCGTTTATTAGATAAAGCCTGGTCACAGATGGAAGGATAGACATCGGTGCCTCAATGATAGGGTTGAGTAAGTACTTATTTTTTTTCAGGGCTGTCTCGAGCTGGCTATAATACGTCATTCACAAATGCTTGGTCTAAATCTAGACGAATTCGTGATTATCATTTGAATGTTGATATGACATCGGGACTGCATGCTGAAATACTTTACCGCAGGAGATGTTTGATGGTAAAACGATGTAGGTTTTTATACAACTAGTCAGTATAAATATTGGTTTACACATTTTTGATTTTATTTTCGTGTTAGTAAAAGTTAAAGTGTATTGCACATTTCCGCGTTTTTCCTTTATGCGTTAATTACTGCCTACACAGCGTGTCGTGTAGATTGTAATACGGTTTAGCTGATTTCCTAGCTATAAATTCATTTATCCGGTGTCTTATTCTGTAAAGTTTTTACAATATTCTTGTACTTACGTAGTTAAATTTCAATTTGAATTTTTAAAATTTCGTATTTCAAGTCATGATGTTGACCTTAAACTTTCTTATTGCTTCTCAACTCATTATAATTGACTGATTCGATAAGTTGATCTATTTGCTTGAATTTAGCTACCGATCACAGTCACCAAATACCTCCAAATATATGCGTTTTTCGCCTTTCCCATAGTTTTTATTGTTCTTTTTTCTCTAGACGTTTTCTCTAACCCTTTAAAAACAACAACGATTTCTCAAAGCCCATACAAGCCCATGGGGGTCATAAGACACGCATTACCCCAAACTTGTAAACACTGCAACCTTTTTCTTCAAGATTGAGATTTAAGTGTGGGGAGGGGGACACATTACGGAGATGAATGCTTGGATGCTGACGTGTAGTTTCCTGCACTTGTGGCAGAAATAGATAGTGGGAGATCTATTCTATTTGTTTAGGCTGTTTTCGTTAAACGATAAATACCTACTTAAATAAATTCTTGTACGGAATTCGGGGTGTTTTGTGCTTTCGCGACACAAGGACTAAATAAATGGGTAGGTATTGTTTTTTAAAAATATTATGTTAGAAGTGTTTTTGCTAAATTTTTGCCCGACTGCTTCAAAAAAAAGTAATATTTGTTTTTGTCTTGGTATTTTTGATATGCAACGCCGTAGCGTAGCCAGCCATACAATATCCACACTTAGGCTGAAAAAAACGACATCAAAAATAGCATGATAATAAAACAAACCAATTGTGAAATACTTATCATTATTTCAAACAATTACACAAAAAAAAACTACAAACCAAGCCTACACGCAAAGATCACAACCGCAACTGACATCCAACATCTTCCGACAAATAGAATTCGGAAGTCTTCCTGCTTCACAATCGTAACTCGATCGCTAATGCGCTACAGAATAGGTACGCGTTTTGAGTAAACGCGTGAATTTCTTTCTTGTTATGTAACGTTGCGTGTAGCAACTGGCGCTCGCGGTAGCCGATACTACTGATTGATCGAGCGGGTGAAGGGGTAGGCTGAAGCGATTAAAAATAATAATAATAGAAGTTCCCACATTACGGTAAAAAAATTAAATTAGGTATGATTATTCTGATATTTAATTTAAAAAAATGACAACAATTTAATTCTCACTTCTTATTTTTTATAAATTCTAAAAGAAGGGGCACGTTCAGGAATTTTTCTTGTTTCGCATGAAGTTTCTCAAACAATCAAGCTATATGTTCAAATATCTACAGCCAGACTGAATGTTCAAATACACCCAGACTCAGGCCAAGCATTCGTGAATCACAAACAAAATATATATTAAATACTCTTGGCATCTAGAATTATAAAACAACAGCCGATATTGACAATGGTACTAAAGTCCAAGCAATGGAACCCGCTACCGCTCATGACGTACACCGGCCTAGTGATTACAAGTCCGAAGAAAGTGTTCCAGTCGGTCGGCGTGTCGCACGTGGTTCCATATTCATATTGTGGACACGCTCCGTGCATTCATAAAACGTTATTAGCGCGACTGTACTGTGACGTAACCACAGACTAACAAATACAGGGGTACAGACGCGACACTGAGCTTTCAATTAAAGCAGAAGAGTATCGGTCAAGTGCAATAGAATAAAAAGACACATTTTCAATATGCCACCGATCTTATTACTGACTAAATGAGTTGCTTAAAATCTGTATAGCGGCATCAAAAACAGACGCATCATCTGCCCAATTCCCACTGTCTGGTTATAAAATTGTTCAAGAGGTACCGACTGGTAACAGGCGGATGAAAAGACGGCCAAAAATCTGTTAACAGGTGCAGGCATTAGGTTAAAAAAAACTCACATGACGACAAAACTAATAGCTTTATTGTGACAAAAAATCCTTGTTCAAGTGGACAGTCTGACTACTATAAATTACCGTGAGGTATGTTTGTCTCTGTGAGGCTACATACTCTTTGGCCTCGCCATCGAATTACAGATATTACGCACCTTTTGTTTGATAGCCTCAAACGTGCTACGAAAAATAATGACCGATTTAGAAAACGGGCTGTGAAGTTTTTTTATGCAACCCTTTTTAGTAATTGTTGGACAGTTAACATGAAAACGGCGAACGTGCTTTCTATTCGCAATTAGGCTTAGTGCTGTGAAATTGAATAGGAAATATTACTGACGAGAAAGTTATTGCTGGACGAATGTTTGTTACGTTTTCACGATAAAACGGCGAAAAAATGTACTTAAATACTTTGTGTTATGATTTAGTTTACGATACAAAGTTTAGCATGTTCATTATGCTTTTTAATAATTGATTTGTAATTTGTATGCATATGTATGTTAGTATGCATGCACGAGGGGTAGATTTGATTCCAACAAAGGCCAATTAATAAAAAAAATCTTATTCGAAGTAAGTATCTTGTACAAACTACATTGAATTAGCTACTTTGAATTGAATTAAAACCCGACCTAAAATATTTTTGCCACAAATTCCATTAGATATATGTTACAAAAAACAGTGCTTAGATATAATAAACCAAAAAACTCTCTTGTGACTTTACATCACGTTAACAACAGACAGTCCAAACTGTTAAGAATAAGTCAGTTTGACAAACAAGCCTCTAACTATGAACCGCTATTGTTATTACACATCATAACAATACAGAGTTATAGTTTCCTGTATTTAGACAGTTCTGGCAACACATAAACGTTAATTGTTTGATTGTTATGTTGCATAACTGTCTAATTTGACAGCTGTTCGTGAGTCTATGGTGTTAGGTTCAGTGTTAGTGTTAGATCGGTGGTATTAATAGAAACAAGATTATTGTTAACTTATGTTTATGGTATGTGTATAATTTGTTCATTTTTTTCCATGCCAAAGCGTAAAATTGACCCTTAAATTACAGTTCTGCAGTCAATTACAAATCTCATAAATTTATAACCTAACCGCTTTATCAAATACAAAAAAATAAGTAAATAAAATTAATATTGATAGAGATACACAAAAATTTTGACCATTTTGCAACTCTCAGAACTCTTCGTGCGTTAGTCTGTTACTCACATTAACAAAGTACTTTACCTAACTTCTTTTTAACCAACTTAAACAGCAGAAAGAAATATACGATCCAATAGGTTTTCATATTTTAAAAGAATAAAAAGATGGCCACTGCCACTATATTAAATACGAGTACTTAACCGTAACATGTAATTGAACTTTGTTGACAATAATTTTCATTACAAGCTTTCCTACACAGCCTTTGCGTAATTTGTATAATATAAAAATATGAGTAATCGCAAAAAGATTATTATAAACTCGATACAATTGTTGATGAGTTACATTTAAAACAATGGAATACTGAATTAAATGTATTTAAAACATGGCATTAGTCATTAGCCAGAGCTACGCAATGCCTGTTATTCTGATTTCATCTGGATGTCTCGAGTATGTGACTTGTATGGTTTTGCGACCCGCAGTGACACAAGGATTAAAGTCCTTAGTGCGGGAGTCGTCTTTTGTATAAAAAATCTCTGGTGAATAATAATAATGTCTTGATCGATTTCGGCCACTGTGGTTAGTGTTACCAGCCAGCTGCGTAGGATATATTATGCGTGTGCGCAAAAACAGGTTCACTCTCTGTTCCTTTACTCTCATAGTCTGACAGGACGGCAACCCAACACCACCGGAGACAGATTAGGTATAACCTACATCCATTTACGGAAGCTGTGATGTTTATTTCTAAAACACTCACAAAAAGTCAATGTTCTCTAAGGATCGAACTTGAGACCTTCGACTTGTCAGTTCTACGGTATTACCACTAGATTAAACTAGTGGTACTCCTCGTATGCTAGCCCGACTCGACACGTGTAAATTTTCAAAAATATCACGTTGAATTCGTTTGAAAATATAACTATATAGGTATGTATTATTCCCCTAGTATACATAATATCTACTTGATCATGTGTATGCAACTAGAAGCTACAAGTTCAAAAGCACTGTATGCAGACCATATATTGCAGTTGTGAAATCCCGCAGGTGATCTGTCTTTATTTTCGTATACGACACATCTTACAGAATGCACCAGAGATCTCATTCATTCATTCATTCATTCAGTCTAAATCATTCAATCGGTAGAGCTCGTCAGGAAAAATTGAGAAAAATGTGGGCATGGAATTGGTAAACCTTCGAAAGACGATCTAGCTATATTTTTTGTCAATTTTGAAAACACTTTATCTAACCAGTCCAAGACTCAGTTTTCATCATCTGAACTATAAGATAAAGAGCTTTATAAGATTAATGATTTTTGTCTAAACAATTGAATACGTCGAATAAATTACTAAAAATTATGTTAACGAATTTTTCTTTCTTTTTTTATTTATTTCCTTAATTTTATTTGTCATTACAGATATAACTTAACCTAATTCGACAGAGTAACATATACATATTTTTTTCTTAAATACTTAACCAATATTTTAAGCCGTATTATATTTAGGCAGTATTTTAATATTAGTCAAACTTTCAATTATCATATGTTATATCAACTTCCGATATCCAGCCACTTAACCCTTCTGTACACTCTTAGTTTTGTACCCTCAACGTGGTTTCTGCCGGCCTGATATCGTATTAACCCGTAAATGCCCGGCTGTAATACGAGTCGGCCACCCGTCGTAATCAACTGCTTCATGCTTGCCAGTTGTAGGGGTAACTTGTGTATGAGTAAACATAGGAAGTTTATTATTGACCGACAATTTGGGTAAACCCGGTCGCTAAGGAAGGAAAAAAGGGATGTCTTTAGCGCTGAGCTAGATGGGTCGATGATATTACAATTTATTTTTTTACATAGCGCCATCTAGTTTCAAAGTAAGCAAAAGTTGTATTATGATTAATAGACAACTGATAAACATAATTATATATACATACATAATATAGATAAAACACAGACACAGAACTAATGATCGTGTTGTCACAAAAACTACATCATCACATTTATCATTTTTTACAGTTTTAAAATAAATAACAATTTCATCTCCACTTTTATAAATAAACTTTCACCAAAGCAGGGAACGCAACATAAAACTGTAGAAATAATTTTCCTCTCGAGTCCCTTATAAAATTACTAATTAATAAAAACTAATGCGGAATGAAACACGTATGTTGCATGCCTTTAACGTCCTTTGCTAATTTATTAATCATCACATGAACAGTTTTAGTTAATTAACAGTCTCGTTGGCGGCTACAGTGAATATAACTACTATTATAATTAGGACAGACTAAAGCGAGATTCATAATATTTTACATAACTATAGTTTTTTTTCTAGGGTTTTTTTTTTGAGGGCTTTTAATAGGAGTAAAAATATAATCCTGAGGCTCCGCTGTCTGTTCAGTTCACCGTCTGTCCGTATGTCCGTCTGTCCTTGTGACTGTCATCAGACTAAAGATATCTTAAAACCCGTGATAGTTAGATAACTGATTGTCACATCATCATCAGCCCATATTTGTCCACTGCTGGACATAGGTCTCCCCAATTGCACGCCATTGAGATCTACCTTCGGCTGCTCGCATCCAGATTGTGTAGAGTCACAGATGGAGTATATCTGTTGCTGCTATAATAAAAATTAAAATCGACGTTGAACAACGATTGGTGCTGTTAAAGGTTGTATGTTTTACTTTTTAACTCAACTTTTTTTTAGGTTGTTAAATTCAGTATTTTAATCGCATTTGAACGGTTTTTACGTCAGTGTAAGTGATACGAGCGATACTATTTAGCACAAATAAAGTCAGTGAAGTATTCACATTACGTTACACAAAGCCCATTTTTTCCATTGGATAGTCTTTCACCTATTTTAACACTCAAACGTCCAATTCTGGTAATTAAATTCGAGTGGTTTATCAGAATTGTGAAATTCTAATAAAAAAGTCCTACAATGACATTATTATATTTTTAGAAGGTAAGTGAGAGGTTATAACAAAACACAATCGCACTACAGTTTGACATTAGTTACATTTATAGAACAAGGTCTGAAATATTATCTAGATCAATTCTATCTAGATCTAATATTAGTATTGCATTGTGTTTGATTAGTAATCTATGATATATTTGTATATTTTCTGTTTCCGTCTGTCTGTGAGTCACAATCTTTTGTTATGTTTTTATTACAAAATCTCAGTAATTACTAGTTATTTTTTATGTAATAAACTGTTTATATATAACGTTTGCTATAATCGTTCAATCAATATTGTTTAAAGTCTTTAATCGACCGATATCAAACAAAACTATCGCTTTTGCATTGATCGAATTTGTTGTGACTACGACCAGCAAGGCCTATCCCCAGCAGAAGGTTATTCAAGGCTGTTAATAATGATGACATCAATGTCTGATACTTACTTGACTATTGATACTGCTTACAAAATAAGCAATCATTCTTACAGACTGTCACGTAAAATTATAAGGCTTTTTTAATGTTTAAAGGTCTTTAACTGTCGTAAAGTGATTAATGAACCATTTGATTCAAACAACAGAGTCTTGAAATAAATGTCTCACACTTACACCAAACACCGAAGCTGTAATTGGGTGTATATTCTCGGTGTATGGTGTATAGCATCGCATTAGGAAATTCCCTTCTATTTATATATGCGATGACACCAAGCCGCGACTTGCATGACAAGTTATGGTAATTACACGTCTTACATACGAAGCTAAATGTCCTACATCTGCAGCTCAGCTGAGATATTCAATTTAAATTATGATATTGTTTTCCCTGTAAATGTGAACTGTATGTTAACTTTTGAGACTGGATATGATAATATGATGTAATAGAGTTTTTATTGAATGTAATTTATATTTTTTATTGTTATTTAAAAAGAAAATTATTTACAAAAAAAAACAGGTATCTTTCTGAAAAATACTGTGTAAGTATGTTAAATATGAAGCGACACTGTCTAATTGGACTTTAGCAAGGGTTTCTGTTTTAACAAAAACAGAAATTCCAAAAGTAGGAAGACATTTTCCCTGTCGTAGTACAGCAAACAGGCAATAGTAAAAGTAGCGAACATTGAGACAAACGTCAAACCGGAAAGAATTTGCAGTGAAACAATGAGGCAAAAACAAAATAAGGACGTACACGGTAAATTGCTGTACTGGCCACATAAAATGAACATTGCTGAAAGGAACAACTATCTGAATTTCGTAAATCGTGGCTACAGTATTACCGGGCGTAATTCCCAACCCTATTCCGTTCCCTGCCCTTTGTAACTCAACACAATGATGCGGTGCGTTTGAAAGTTTGCTCGGATATTTTTAATAGAGCAAATTGTGCCTTTGAACCTGCCTTCTGGTTATCGTTATAATTTTATGTAGTAACTATGAATAAAATACGTAAAATGTGCTCCTTGGTATGTTTTTTACATTTTTGTAGGACTTAAAAAAGTGCTCGGAATACGCTCGGTTAGTTAAATTGTTACAGCTAAACTTTTACCCGACTGAAAATGTATTTGTAGTTCTAGTCGTATTTTTCATAGCTATGCTGTGTCTAAATCCTATACTCAAAATATGTTTCGGAAAGGTTAGTAATAAAATAGAAAAACAATGAGACATTCGAATTCTACTCTACATTTCAGCAGCTGGTGACCAACTTAGAAGTAAATTATCAAGTCGTAGCTTCAAGATCTAGCTACGCCAGTTTAAGGTAAAACTTGTATTCGTACTCTCCATGCAAATATCACCACGATACGTTTAACTTTCCAGCAAAAGAAATCGCTATCGAACCGTACGAAAATCCCCTACACTACATACGACTACATCAGGTGTCAGCACATACATTGCTGCCTTTCAACGTCAACATACATCACACCTCGTGTAAACTTGTCAATGGGGTTCAAAGATTTTTGGATGTCGCTACACTGGTTGTAAAAGCCATCGTCAGACGAAGTGGGACGCATGACGTGTCGTAATTGGGCTTTGACTTTGAACACTTACTTTTAGAAAAAGCAGACAAATCCGGGAACGTGGCGATGTTTACCTGAGGACAGAGGGAAAACGGTGTTATTACGGTAACGGTATTATTTGTTGGTTTGGCGAAACGTGGTAAAGTGAAAGTCATAGCAGGCTGGTTCTTATAAAATCTGTGTTTTATCGAAATCATTTTTTTTTTCATTTAGCCTTTAATTTGAACAGAATCAATTAGTAATATTTTTTCATACGAGATCCCCGTTAATTTTAAATTATTTATTTTATTTTTTGCAAACAAAATACAGGATAATTTGAAAGGATACAGAAATTGATTTAACATTATGAATTGAAGACAGTAAATAAAGCATCCGTGAAGAAAATTTAAAATATTTGTATGTTATAACACTATTACGTAAATAGTAAATTGCAACCAAAACCGGGGGTACGAACTAGTCCACATCACTGCAACAAAGTAGACAACATAACAAGTTCAAAGACCGTTCAATATCAAGATCTGTAACTGGTTGCGCGGGAGTTGTGCAATAATCGTACGACCGTCGCAGACCGGTATGTCAATGGTGAAGCGACTGGATGTAGATGTTGTATGCTGATTGTTGTTTTGTATATATTGTTTATTAAATGTGTGATAATAGTGGATTAGTTTTTTTTTTCTAATATACATATAAAGGGAAGCGAAATGACAAACATAGATAGCAGAGGTTGAGGTCACCACGCCAAACCCACAGGGTGCGTCGTGTCGCGGGTTCGATCCCCGCGTAGGACAAGCATTTGTGTGATCCATGAATGATTTTTCTGAGTCTGGGTGTCTTTGTGCACGTGATTTGTATGCTTGTGAAACCCTCTTCGACAAAAGGATTAAATTCCTTACCGCGGAAGACATAAAACAAATAAATATATTTTTACAATGGTGTGTGAACTTGTGAAGCCATTTCAGATGCGTACGCGCGTTGACACCAGGTTGTAAACAAACTATATGGAAAGAATAAGAAGTATATTTGTCTGTCTATCCTTGAGCATTTGTGATTGGAAAATACCTGTCCCCAGGCAAAGACTGCAATAAACTATAGAATGAGCTGAGTGATTCCAACAGGCTATATCCCTCATGGTCCTAATTTAACACACTTTTAAATCTTAAGCTCCACCTCAATACATCCAAAGCCAAGGTAGATGGTCCCATAGATTCCCCCCCCCCATCACCCCTGCCCCTTGTCGGGTGTTTCTCGTCACGCCGCCCTCGCTCCGTGATGTAGATAACGCACGCTTGGCCCGCGATTATTTGTTATACACAATGATGGTACTGGGATAGTGGGTAGGTAAGTATTAAAGGTTCGAAACTACAGTCAGTTGTTTTAGAATAATCTTTGGGTTTTGACAGGTGTGATGTGAAGTGAAGGTGTCATTAAAGTGATGACGTGACCTCTATAATTATGAGCTGTTTCTAAAAAGACTGTAATTTTTGTAGCTTTCGTATTGTCATTAGAACTTTTACTTAAATTAACTCATTGTATGACATTAGCTTTTTGAATGATACTGAAAGATTTAGAAAAATATTGTTTTTTTCTTGACTTCTTCAACAAAAACTTTCATTTAATGTAAAAAACACTTTTCTATACGCCAAGAGGCCTCCGCCCAACAGTGAAACAGTAGTAAGCTAGTATTATTATTAAGCCAAAAAATCACATGAAAACATTACTCTAAATAATACGACACGTTTCCTCGTATACAGAACATATCTACAAGGGAGATTACGAAACGATAGTGTCTAATCCAGATAAATCCCGCTGTAACAATCATAAGAATGATCTTCGACCTCATTCTGCATGAAGGTACAGACAGCAACAAAACTCTGAAAACCGTATTAAATTTACATGACATATTCAACAAATAAGTATGCAAGAACTAAACATAGCAGAGTGAAAAAAACTCTTTTATAATAAAAACAGTTTAAGAGGCTAATGCTGTATTAATTGGACTTATTGATACTTAAACATAAATTAAAACCAGATAGTAAAATGAAACATAAAATATTAAAAAAAAACGCAAAATAAAATGGAATAACTAGTAAGGGTTATGAAAAAAACTGAACAACGATTTTTTTTGCAAATTTGGTTTTTTTTTCTATTCTATAAGTCTGAAAACTTTGGTTTCGCGACTCCAACTCATACTTGACACGTAAAAGTTAAATGGAACGGATTAATAAAATAAAAAAAAAACTTTAAAAAAAATTAAGATGTCGCGTCGACCCCGCTCGAGGCACAGGCTCTGCTCATATTCATCCTTTTAATAGATTAGTAAGATTAAAAAAAAGTGACACGTGACGATAAAATTTTCCCAACGTCGATAAATAATTTTCACCTCAAAATAGAATTTTACATTTCATTGTTCATCGGCTTGCGTCGCTGACTGTACGTCTGTACGAGCAACATTTCATTAAAGAGGATGTGATTATCCGCAGAGGCGGTCTCATCAACTACATTTATACAGCATTGCATCTCGAGATACTATCTCGTGTGTAGCTTCATGTAGGGCTGTTGTATTGTAATATTGAAGTTTATGTTATTGACTTATCATAGTATACAGGTAGGTACCCCTGCAGTCGAGTGAAATTTCTGCTATCATTAACGTCATCATTAAAGATTTGAGAAGATAATATGGATGTAATTAGATCGGTCGAATTTATTTTACACACGTTGCTTGCTAAGCAATATCATCTGTATTATTTGTCGGTCACTGCTGACCGCCATGGCGTTTGATGGTTTATTTATGTATTTGTCGCCCGTCCAGGTGATTAATGTAAAGCATTTCCGCGATCACAGCTGAAGCTAGTAATGCCATGAACGCCAATTTTTATTTTTTGTATAAAAGAAATAAAATAATATTTCGTATACTGCTTTTACTTCTCCGTTTAACTACTTAAACAATAATACACACAATATAACACTCAAATTATTACATGCCTATTATCACAATAATATAATCTCTAACTATTCTTCATAAAAGGTTAAAGTATTAAAAGAATAAAACAACTCGTAACTAACTCAGTATAACTTTTTAATTACTTACAAAACACGTACATAGTTGCTACCAAAGTTACATAATTTTATCACATGGTAACACTGAATATAGAACAATTGTGGGCAACGTTCAAACTTTGCCGAAAATTCAAAGTCTGGCAACCCTTAATAACAGTACGTGTGCTTCTAAAATGGTAGATTTATGTCTAGACTGTGGTGGCATAGATAATTAATTCTGACGTTTCTATTGTCTTGGCTAGATGAAGACATGTAATAAGACTGCAATGAAGGAAACTACAAGATCAAAATTTGTACAAATTGAAATTGTGTTACAGGACCATGCGAAATGGTTTTAAAGTTACAATAAAATCAACTGTTATTGCTTTGGAACATATGAAACTAAAGTATTGAATTGGCTGCTTTATAATCTTACTTGGTGGTCAATAAAATAAAACGCAAAAAGTGTAAAGTGTAAAGTGTAAAGCGAAAAACGTAAGTAAATTATTAATATTTCGCCGTCAGTTTAGTATCTGTCACCAGCTTAGAGCCTGGTGACTGGTCTTACAAACCTTGTCAGAAAAAAGGAATCATTGATAGGGTCATAAATTAAATTTTATTTCTTCATCTTTTGGAACGAAACAAACAAATTATTGCAAAGTAATACGCAATAGATAATAATGTGAAAATATACTGTATATCCCTCGGTAAGTATTTTAATGACTGCTACGTTTTCTGCTTACCATTATATGATAAATATCTTAATGATATTCACACCTAACTTGTTATTCTTCATTCGTCTCTCCTATTTCAAATAGAGCGGACACATTTGGTGGTGAAACGCGTCTTCGTCACGTCAAAGAAATTTCGTAACGTTACCAACGTACCTAGGTTCATATTCAAACTTTTCGCTCACTTTTGGTGCATTTTAGTGAATAAGGGATTTTAAAAATAACACTCATAAGATAAGAAAGCGATAATATGATGCAACTGGAATCTAGATTGCTTTGTGGATTCCAGTTCTCAGTTCTCTTGAAGTGCTAAACAAATTTTGATTAAAATTTAAATACCCATGCGAAGCTTGCGAATAACAAGTGACGTAAGTACTGCTTTATATTTTACGAAAAATTATGTCGAGCCATCTCGTCCTCCTTTGAGAGACTCGTTTCAAAAAATAAAAATTGCAAAATAATAGTTGTAACATCGTTATTTTAGAAGCATTTTATTAAGGCAGTATATAAATATATCGAGATAACTTATGTTAGGAAAAATAAATAAAGAAAAAACACACCTTTTTATTTATCAATTTGTTCGATCCCTTAGAAAAAATCACTAAAACGTTTTATGTATCGTAAGTTTAGGGTAAGCTAGGCCCTATACAGTACAAAAAATATAGGTGCTTATCTAGAAATGTCTTAAGCATATTTCTTATATATCCTTTACCCTAATTACACCTAAGTCTAGGCACATTTATCTTTCGTAAGGCCTATGTTTTATAAGTAAGGCTTGGATAAATACATACGGCCAAGAAAATACGCTGCTTTTATTTTTATTTTCTATTCATAACTGCCAATTAAAATAGAAGTCCTTTAATAAAAGATTTATTGGTCGGGAGTGTTCGTAACTATGTTCGACAAAAATCAGCACAAGATAAAATCCACAAGATGGCGTTGTATACTAGTTTTCCCTACCGTGTGAAAAGAAAATCATATAAAATGCTGGTATTTCAACTACAACCTTTTTTTCGAGAATTTCTACTCACACAAGCATTTAAAAAACCAAAGAAATCACATAAAAAATCTTGATAATTAATGGTTTCTTAAGTTTACGCGAATGTTAGACATTTGAATAAACTACTTTTACGGATGCGGGCCATGACCATGATACTTGCAAAGGTGTCGAAACTTCGGAAATTCAAATCTAAAAATAAATCCCGCCGCGTCTGCTCATGATTAAGGACTCCGCTTGGGTCCAAAACTAGTCGGGCTACCCCGATAAATACGCGTGCGTAAACTGTTACATCATTTAATAATGAATCATTCTCACGACAGTTACTATCAAAGTAGTTTTATTTCTTGATAATTTTTATACATAACTTACCTATGTCAATATTGACCATATTCCTGAAAGTGGGTCAAATAATTAAACTACGCAGAAGTTGGAACCTTTGCCTTTAAGTTCACAAGCCAAGGGCGTAACAAATACGTTAATTGAGCCATCAATTATCGAACCTAGTCCCAGTCGGTTCCCACACTTGTGCTTATTAATAAGTGACCTCACAGTACAATGAAGTCTTAGTTTGATTTGTACTAGTTTTGCTTTGCGGGTGTGCTTGCGCAATACTTATTTCCAAAGTCTAACAGAGATCGTGTGTACTGTGTAAGGTATCAATCATAGCGTTCAGCAGTAGTCAATTCTTTTTTATTTTTGTTTTTTTCTCGTGTAGCTTTAACTTCTGCGTAATTTATAGTTCAAGTATATTCGCTTTTCCACAAAGTTCCTTAATAATAAATAAAAAAAGTCTAACAAAGAAAAAATGAATTGCATAAGATCATTTTACAGGTTTGGGGTCCAAGTGGGTAACGAAACGTAATAATGAACAAGAAAGAAAATACTTCGTATTTCTAAAACTTTAAAAAAATAAATATGATAACCTTGATATTAGCTATGTCTCAAACATGCAATTTCAGACCTATAGTTGTCTTGAGGTTCTTCCGCAGTTAAATGGTATTTCACATACGTTTACATATTAAGATGACTATTTAAGGTTTTAAACTTAATACGTACCAAGCCTCATCCACAATCGAGAACCAGCCCTGTAGTTATGACGTAACGTCCGCCCATCCATTCAAAACATCGCATTTATAATATTACTACAGATTTGTGTTAAGTCATTAAGGCTTAATTGTTTGCGAAGGTACCTGAATGTAGGGTAATGGAAACTGGAAAGCACTAGGGTTACTCAGCAGGCTTTCATTAAGGATATTCTTTATACGCGAGTTGTTTTAAGGTTCTAAAACAGCGACGCAAAAAAGGGGTGTTATGAGTTTGACATATCTATTTGGGGCATCATAGCTCCGGAACGGATAGAGCGATTTTTATTTAGTTTTTTTTTGATAGATTACTTTAATTATTGTCTTTGTTTTTAGTATTTATTTTAAGTGTACATATGTAGATCCTTAAAAATAAATAAAGCATTTATCAAGGAAAGGGTTTTTTGAGTTAAATGTGAATTATATGCGAGTTATATGTGTGATAAAAATCGGTCGAGCCGAGTCGTGGCGAGTAGATGACGTGTCGCAGTTTCGATCCCCTATTAAACATCATAAAATGATATTCTCGGCAGCCCTTAAGAAAAATCTATTTAACTCTTAAAGTAGAGCGCGGTAAAAAACCTTGGCATTCCTAGGAGTCACCATGAGGTGCCTCAGCACTCATTATGTGGTCTGCAAGCTATCTTGTGGTTTGCTAATCGTCGCACAAAATTACTAGATAAAGGTTGATGACCTCCAGCAAAACTCCTCTAGAACGACTATATTTATTCGCGCCATTTTTTCTTGCCGGTCCAAAAAAAAAGGTAATTTTTCCTCCTTTGGGTCCTAGTAGTCACAGCTTAAGGAAACATTTTAGATCCGTATTTCTATCTTAAATCATGAGAGCTCATTTCCCTCTATTCCACGAAAAACAATTAATAATATACTATATACAAGATGACTAATCAAAGTCTGACAGCCAGTCTAACCAAGGGGTGTCGTGTTGCCCAGGTAACTGGGTTGAGGAGGTAAGATAGGCAGTCGCTCCTTGTAAAACACTGGTACTTAGCTGAAACCGGTTGGACTGGTAGCCGACCCCAACATAGTTGGGAAAAGGCTAGGGCGATGATGACAGGGACAAAATAATTGAGTTTTTTTGGGACGTGGAAATATCTTGCTTTAAATTTTTTAAATCCTGTCAACCTTAAACCGAACCTTTAAAATGGTAAAAGTAACGAAGGTAATACAATATTCAACAATTTACTGCCCAATAGGTAATTGAATTGGCTCCAACGTAATGGTCCATGGCACGACCATCAAAAGAACATCAAATAACATTGTAGAGGTATTAGTTTTATGTGCCATAAAACCAGGGACAGCGATCATCAATTGTTTATTTGAAAATCCCCTCGAGACCAAACAACCGAGACATTGTAAAAAATCTTTAGAGGACTTTTTAATAGGCGCATGCATTTGAATTTTGCATTCTTGCGAATATAGCTGTTTCACTTAGCCACAGCGTTTAGCCTAGCTTTCAATTAAAGTGTTACTTTGTAGGAATTCGTGGATAAAAAAATATTTTTTTAATCATCATCTTAGGTAAACATGTTGGGGTCGGCTTCCAGTTTAACTAGCTGTAGCTAAGTAACTGTATTTTTAGAAGAATTTAGAAGTATTTTTTACTAGTAAACAGAATTTCAGCATTTTGTGTAACAAATAAATTCGAATACATTTTTTAAACCACCACATGAGTTGCATAACACTCCGAATAACGGTAGTGACTGTCTTTCAATAAATTTGCCAGAAATTAAATGATGGAACACTGTTAAAAGGTTCGGAGACAAGACACATTCATACAAAACAGATACAAACGTAATGAATGAATCATCGATCTCCACACATCACAATACATGATCCAACCCAAATTACCTTTGAAAAACTTTAAAAGAATACCTTCACGCATCAAAAGCCTCCCGTCACGTCTTCTTGAGCTAAGAATTTTTAATTAGTTGAAGTATTTTGAAAGGGTCGTTACGTTGAACGGACAGGTTTCATAAATCAGGGGTGACTTATGAGAATTTTTGATAATGTCGAACGCAGCTCTGACGAGAATGAGTGATGTGCTTGTGCTAATATTAGGAGAGGCGACTTGAGATTTTAAATATAGAGGTCTATTTTAGGATGCTCCCTTTTTTGTATGGTTTTTGTACGACCTGAACAGTTAAACTTCTGCCTGTAGGCCTTTTACGTGACATTATATACATTATCCAAAAAAATGCAAGGTTTTGTTTCCATGTTGTCTTTCATCGTTTTAAGCAAGTGATAAGTATTTAGGAACAAGCAACGTAAGTGTCAAAATTGATCTAGAACACGAAAAGAAATTTCATTAATAACCCAAAACACAAAATCTCAAAACAATATAAGACTGACATACTACAACACAATAAGTATAATAACAACAACTCAATTTATTGATACAAAAACCAATCTTTCATATTCACTGGAGCAAATATTAAATATTTCATTTCACTTAGTCTTAAAGTAAACTTAAAATGGATATGTTTTAAAAAAGCTCGGTTTCCTCGGTCCACGGCGTGAATTAAAAGAAAAATAAATTTCTGACGAAAATGGTTACGAAAATTAAGGAAACTGAACTTCGTTATTAATTGAAATCCTCTATGAAACTCAATATTGCAATAAAGAACGAAGGTACGAAGTCGACTTAATAATTACCTTTTGAAGCCAATCTCTTTTAAAAAATCTCATTAGCTTTAAATTCATGTTTCATAAATGAATCTATTGATTACACTTTGATACTTATGTTATATCTGACATGATTACTGCATTTATCTATTTGGTTTTGATCAGCTTAATTTATTTTGAGGAAGTTTTTGCTACTAACAAAGGTAACGCGAGAAGTAGGAAAACCCGCGTAAAGAAGCTAGTTAAGTTACAAATGGTAGGTATATATGTCTTACTAGCTGTTGCCCGCGACTTCGTCCCCGTGGGTAGAAGATATAAGTTATGATTTATACCTGCCCTGTTGTTTTCACATTTTCCATTGTATCTTCGCTCCTATTAGTCGCAGCGTGATGGTTTATAGCCTAAAGCCTTCCTCGATTAATGGTCTATTCAACACAAAAATAATTTTTCAATTTGGACTAGTAGTTCCTGAGCTTAGCGCGTTCAAACAAACAAACTCTTCCGCTTTATATATTAGTATGGAAGTATAGATAAGAAAAATAATAATTGTGCGTTTTGTTTGTGGTAAAATAAGGTTAAATAAGCCAAAACCCTAAGTATATGAGTTACGATAATCCGTGAACTACAATAATAAAGCTGCTAAAAATGGAATATTATTTCGGTGTAACAGGATTTAATTAATTATTTCAATAAATAATTAGATTCTCATTGTATATTAAAGGACTGAAATATTAATTGATTTTGAAAAAGGGAAAGAAGATTACAGGAAATTAATCATGTCCGTAATTGGAAATTAATCCGACTGATTTTCGAAAACAATATTAATACAACTATAATACCTACAAAAAAATATACATTATTTAATGTGTAGATCCTAATCCAGGTTACCAACCAGTAAAGAATTAACCGAACAGCAAAAACTAAATAAAAACTGATCAAGAGCGAGTTGGGCTCGCAGTAATGACACCATATGTAGCTACTGAAAAAATCACATTGGTACTTGTACATGGTACGTGCTTGTGTTGTATTCAAACCTGCACCTACATACAAATCCACACAAATTCACAGCCAAACAAACACGTGAACAAAAGATATTTAATAAAACAAAGAAACTCACACAAACAAGAAATCCGAAAGCATGGCTCCCTTTTTGGCAGTTGCATAAAGAAGACAGTATTAAAATCAAAGCCTCCCCCCCCTATAACAATCCACAATTGTACATATACAAATACACTTGAACATAAGCGTCTGCCGACCAAGTCCACGAAACTCTTAAGACGTACTTCGAAACCCTTAAAAGCAAAGTTATAAGCCGTGAACTTCCACAATGAAATATTTAAGAAACGTTTTAATAGACTTTCAGTTCTAAAGATAATTATTTTTGCGAGAATATTTTTTAAGGGGCATTGATTGAAATAATAAGTACCAATTTTTTTTTTCGCTTGATACTAGCATATCAAGTTTATGAAAGTCATAGTAAATATGCATAGCAAAATTATTTAAGAAATATAATTAACAAAAACTTGTTGACATTTTACGAAAACCAAAAGGTTTTTCATTTAATTTTATTTGAGAATATTTTTCAGTCATATTATTTCAATAACTTTCTTGAAGCGAATTCATAATAAATTATTCAAAAACGGTTTACTCACGCGCTTATCTAGATGACGGGAGGGCAATCTCAATAAATAGACACTTAGATATAATAATTCTTTCGTATTATACTGTTGTTCCTACCTATTCCAGCTGCTTCTTCATTTGACCCTAAGGTTGACTGGTAGATAATGCCTTGCGGAATTAATTCTACCTTATGTACCACAAATGTACATGAAAGTTTAAATAAATGCGAATGGATAAACCTTTAAATAAATAATTAATTTTCCAATGAATTTCTTTGTTGTTTGGGACTAAGTCTAAAACGAAGTCTTTGATTTTTCTCGAGGTACATTTGTCACGGTGGGAGCAAGAGAACGCTCTACAATACGTAGCGTTCGTCTCTTGCCGACAACAGAGATAGAGGACGGTGTTATTATTTTAGGGCAAAGACTTAAAAACTTTTAACAAGTCTTGTTGGTAAGTCGTAACTGCTGAGGAAACTTTATTCATGATCTGTGGAACTTTTTTGTTGATTTATTTATGACTAAACCACCGGTTAGCTTATATAATACTTATAATACGTAATTTTAGAGGATTATTAATTTTTTTATTTATAATAAGGTCTCTTCAAGTAAACCCCAAGAAGAAATTAATTGTAAATGTTTATGTAAGTAATAAGTAAAGTAATTTTTGTTTCGAGAATCCAAGTCACAGAAAGGCAAACATAACGAGACAGTATTCATAGCACAAAACGAAAATAAATTAGGTGTTCCAAGAATTCTGTACTAATTCAAAATCTTCATTTGTACTATGACCTCCAAAGCACGACACATGTGATTGTGGAAGCGAGACAACACTCTATACAGTATGTATCGGCATCCCACTTACACGACGGACTAAGTCCACTCTTAAGAGCTTATCAGAAAAATAAAAGCAAAATATCGGTAAAGCTTTTGCGGTATTTTTTATTATTCACGGAGAATATTTTCACTTATTAATTTGATCGCGAAACCTTTTTAATGATCCAATTAAATTAATTATTTTGTAAAAAAATCTTAGTTGTTCGATTTTCTGATTTTCCGCATAGTATTTTACAGAGTTCTTTTGGAGTTGAAATCAATATTTCTGCTTGCATGTTCTTTTTGGTGTATTTTTTTAAAAATTACATTTGTACATCATATTTTAAATACTTATAACATTACAGTCTACAAAAGACTAATGTACCTCAATATCCAACGAGTTCTCGTTTCAGGAAGTTCTAATATCCCTCGAATGGCCAAAAATCCACTGCCGTTACTCATTCTATGGAGAAAATACGCTTTCGTTCCGCGCTCCCATTTCCCGTGGCGCTGATAACGTGTGACTGACACACCATAAGAACCACCGTAATAAGATTTACGCATCTCTCCTCCAACAATGGCATCTCATAAAAGAGCTATTACACCAAATGCCGGCAAATACGTCAGAAGATACGCGAAACAAATCAATATAGCACAGGTTCATTTCATCACATAATATAATATCATAACGTTATAACCATGATATCTCCATCCCTTACTAACATTGCTTATCTGGTGTAGTTAGATTGAGATGGGTATAGTCTTTCTTACAATAGCTCAGGGAATTGTACTGTATCGAAGATGACAAAGGAGCAAGTATGTGGCAATGGGCACATCCTGTTGGACAGTTGGGTACAATCTAAAAGTACGCGCCGAGAGGACCGAGATGGTGCAATCGAAGGATGGAAGCGGACGCGGGAGAAATACTCGTAATGAGGATGTTTAAGAGATTCAAATTAGATTAATGGACTTAATGGCGTTTTTAAACTTTTAAGAGGTGAACTTTTAAAGTCAGATAATTTTTGTTTATCTGGTACAGTATCATTCTTTGTTTTAAAAATCAAGATTAAAGTCATTTCTGATATCGTTAAAATGTATATCTACCTAAAATTGTAAAACTTTATCAGATGCAATGAAAATTCTCTTATATTCAATGAATATAATCTACTTGAAGTTTCTTGCCAGTTCTTCTTTATAAGAATGAGATTTTGGAACCGTGCACATAAGGTCATATACATATGTACCTATACATTCCGAAAGTGCCTGAAAAAAGGCCTACTTGAAATAAAAACTTTTGATTTTGATGTTGTTTTTGAATATTCAGACACAAAACCATATAAACGGATTAATATTTATTCCAAATCACAAAATGTCATTCCAATACCAACAGCATTTAATTGAATGATGGACGTAAACGAATGCCATTCATAATTATAATCAAAGGAGACCCGATACCAGAGCGAGGAATGCGTGTGATACAACCTCGATCACATCAGGCATCAATAAGTGTCGGTCACCATCTCAATTATATCACACTACACCCAATATCCATTACGTGAAGTGGGATCACCACTTATGGGGCTGTGGGTGGTGCAAATTGCTATCAAATGCCATTAAATTGCAATGAATTGTAATTTGCTTGTTAACACGAAACCTAGGCTGTAAATACGTGTCTAGTTGTATTTGTGAGTTAGAATGAAAAGTTTGCTAAGTATAATTTTTCTGTAATTGTTAGACAGCCTTTCCATTGAATGTCCTTTACATTTAATGGAAAGACCTGACGAATAATATGATATAGTATCAGGGCATCATACTAAGAAATATGAAAAGCTTTCTAATTAATCATAAATATAATAACATGTTTAATACGTACGCTGATGATATGTACTGTCGATTCCCACAATTTAATTGATTGCCTTGAATATCCTATCCACTATCACACAAAAATGTCTCTGTCAATTTTCATAAAACGCGTCTAAGCAAAGCAAAATTAGTATCCAACAAAAGTTCTCCATTTTCACACCTGTTTTGGGTCGGTCAATTTCAAACAGTTTTTTAGTTCCAAAAAAATTTTTTACGCAGCTAAATTGAAGCGCGTACCTGTCTAAAATACTGAAAAATATTTTGATGGCCTGATGAACTAAAATTCTCGACGTTGTTCAAACGAAACCAAATATTGAATATTGTTTTAGACAGTTAACACTCAGTCTATTTGTGAGCAAAATATTTTTTCTTAAGGCCTTTACCAAAAGTATAAAAAAAGCATTCAGTCCACTTCACTATGTACTGTAATTTATCCAGGAATTTAAAAACCTGTCTATCTCTAATCATTTCGAAATTCTAATGACCATACGAGACCGTGAGCTTAAAACAGATTGATAACTCAGTATACAACTATTCAAAATATCAAAACAAACTTTAAAAAGAACCGCAATTTAGACTGCAAAATATCCTCAAAAAAAGTCAAAGTATAAAACCTCTTTTAGAGGAGTGGATTAAAATTACTGGCAATTATCCCTCTCAGCTGCAATGTGAAGAGTTGTTGAGCCAAGAACAAGCTGAGCGTCTTGGCAGCAAGCTTGCGACACTCGTTTGTTTTTGTGGACCAGATGACGATGGGGATAGTGCTAATTACCCTCTTCGGATTGTAATATGTGATCAGAGATAGACCTTACAACTAATGTATCGAAAAGAAAATACAGCTAATTTAGACTAAGAGGTCCTGAAGCGAACAGGTAAACAGTGGTGTAAAGATTCGTTTTATAGCTGCTACATTTTCTTTAAGCCTCATGAGCATAACATTTTGTCATCTTTTTATGCTCATAACACGCAAGATTTTTGCAAAGCAGTTGCTCGTAGTAATTCGTTTTGCAACTCTTTCATTTAAACGGTATTGGAAGAATATTTCCCAAATCTTGTTACGTTATCAACAAAATAATTCATTTATAAACATAGGATACAAGAGATAACAGAACCAAACTAATGTAAGCTTAGTAATTGTACGATTAATATACTGCATACACATCCGAAATCCTGTCAAGCGCAATACCCCAGTTCAATTCCTACTACGGGACATATGATATAGCTGAACGACGGCAGCGAATCCAAACTCCATTACACGCGCCACATTTATGTCACAAATGTCAGAACAGACAGACACAATTCGATTTGGTGTCTGACACCGCCTAAATACGACGCGTGGGTACAAATTTGCATTTTACAATAACTAATTTGAATATTTATGGCGCGTGTGTTTGCTTGACTGTGTGCTTGACTCGAGCATAATTAAGTAACTGGCAAACGAGAATGTTTGCTATTACTTCGAAGAAAAACATTGTATTGGGAATGGGAGTGTGGGGAACATTTTACTTCCGGATTGTTTTAAGGCACGCTCGGAATAATTAAGGAGGATTATATAATTTTGGATTTTGACAGCTGTGATGCTTCGTCAATATAACTGCAAAACGAAGAAATGATACAACAGCATATATTGCATACAATATATTTTATGGTGATCAATTACTTTTTTCTGCATAATCCCCTATGGAGATATACTTCAACATTTAACAACTGTAACACTCGCTACCCATAATTATCTAGTACAAACATCAATAAAAGACAATGATTTTCAATATGAAAGTTTACCTATTAGCACACGTCACCCAGCCACACCTATTTCCCATCCTCTAGTAATCCATTTCCCACGGCTGCATATTCCTGAACCCTGGTAGGTAAACGTTACATATTAAGTGATGGCTACGCACTTAGTTGTAAGCCGCATGACAGTTCGTTAATACGCGTCTTACACCGGTAGGGGAGAGTAAGGCTGAGACTGTGGGCAAGCGGAGCGGGGATCATGTTCGCAGTTGTAGCGGAAACATAAAAGTGTTATAATAGGTAACGGAGTCATCATCAACCTATTTCCAACCATGTTTAGATCGGCTGCAAGACTAACAAGATGCTGTTACTACCAAAGTTTTATAAGGAGCGACTGCCTATTTGATATCCTGAACCCAGTCTAATGGGCAACACGATACCCCTTGGTAAGACTGGTTGCTTATCCCTATTTATTTTAGTCCGTTTTATATGTGTCAGTTGGGTGCTAAAAATAAATTAGACGCGTTTATTTTTTATTTACGTGAAAAAAATAAAAGTTTAGATTCTAAATGCTATCATAGATGATAAGTAAGGATGAACAGATGACGATCTTGTATTTGGCATAATGAGAGTTAGTCATTATTTAAAGGAGTTTTCATGAGACTGAGAAATTGTCATAATGCGTCAGACCAAAGATTCCTCCATTCCTGTAAAGAAGACTCTAAAAACATAAAATTAAAATGGTTTACCCGCTCCTCCTATAACCAAAACCCGGGCCTACTTTAAGCTCCGACAAGTTAAATAGATGCGAATTCGGTATTAAAACGCATTTTCTTGTAACGTGCCTAACGCCGTGGGATAATGGGATTAAGCAGGGAGGGGCGCCTTAAACACCTCTAACTGTAATCATTTGGCTCGTTTGAATCGTCCTTATATTTAGTACAGATGGCAACGAAAGTATGAACACAATCAGATTTTTAAAATTACCTAGGTACCTACTCACCGTTCCAAAGAGGAGATATCATATATTATATTCATAAGCAATAGGATTTTATAAGTAGAATCTGATACATCATAATGATAAATGTTAGAAGAGAAATATTCAAGGTGATCTGACTGTGTCAGGGCTTATAATATATAAATGTGTCACCTTTTTTTTAGGGAAAGAGTAAAATGGATGAGAGAGGCTCAGAGTGTTTCAGAAATACTTATCGGAGTGTAGACATCCTGGATGCCCACAATTTTGCAAATCTTAAAGCGTAATGAAAAGTAGTTAAAATGAAGTTTACCACTTGTTAAATTACAAAAAATAATCCCAAGCAGCGCTTTTTGCGTAGGTATTCAGTAATAAAGATCTTATACACCTTAACATATTTCCTATACAATGACACAGAAAAATACTATTTAAACATATAAACGAGGTTCACAAACTAACCCGCTGTTTATACATGTTATTTATGTGAGTAAATCGCAAAGAATTATTGTTAGAGTTATGTTTTTACTGCGGAGCTATTGTGTGCGAGTTTCTCTTTGATTTGCTTGAAATACGATTCTTTATTGTCTTCTTGTATTTTTCTGATGACTATGAGAGTGACTCGTATTGGATATGTTAGGTTTTATATTGTAAACGGTAGTGATTGTTTTAAATGAATGGTTTAATATAAAACTACAGCTTAAATATTTACAACAATATGTTTATCTGTTTTTTTAATCTATTCGGTTCCTTTCCATCAAAAACACTTTTCTTGTTTTTCTTATTGACATTTGGAAAGGGTCAGAAAAAAATACCTAGTAAAAATAAGCACTTCTTGATTTAATTTCAAAATTTTAAGATCACAGTAACCATTACCATTTACAGACTGCTTCAAGCAAGACCAGGCTCTACTTAAACTAGACGATGCACAAAACTCAACGTAAAACCAGCCTTATATGAAACCCACTGCGACCTACTTTAACAAACACAAAATAATAATAATTCAAACTCCATTTGACCTATCCCCAGGAAATCGTCCTCATACGTAACAAAGATAGCCGAGACAAAGGTCTCGAATGATAAGTGCTATCAAATTAAATATAATTGTCCTTTGTTGAACCATAGACAATAGTTGATTGTGTGACAGGCATAGACAAGTCTGATAGGATGAACAGCTGTCATATCTAGGCAGGATGTTGAAATGGAAAAGTATTTTGATAGTTAGCCAGTTATATAATACAAAAATAGATATTGGGTGGAATTGGCAGAATACGTTCAATTTTAATTATTTTTGTGTATTTATTTGATGGGAAATCATCAAAATATGATTTCTCCTGCTTTGGGTTAGGCAGAAGGGAGTGTCAGACCTAAGAAATTAATAAATCATATTTCCTCGCCTTGTATTAAGATAATATCATAACATACAATTAAAATTTCGCATCCAAAATAAAAAGTAAAAAAGTAAACGTATCAAAAATAACATAATACAAAATACATGTCCTAGCAAACACAGTACGAACGAAGAATAGCGTTGCCATGGTAACGCGAAAAGCAAACATCTCCAAATCATCGTGGTGGCAGAGTGTAGGGTACGAGTAACCGCATGTAGGACGGTGAGCGATGAGGCACAGATACTCAATTACTCTGCCTAAATATGAGTGACAAGCAGACTCGTGTAGGAGACAGAAACATCTGCAGCATAGCCACATGAATACGTATAATATACATAATCTGAGATGTGCAAAAACACATGAAATGAGGCAGTGAGTTTTTATGAAGTTTTCATCTCATTAAAGTTAACAGAAAGGTAAGGATTTAAGAAGTTAAAGTCGACGATTAGTTAAGCAGACTTTATACTATATTCGATATATAAAAAAAAAACTCAAAAAAATATTTCAGATTAATTGGACATTTAGTTAATATAGAATACCTATGTAACGACATTTGTACAAATTAAACTAACCACTAACATGCAATTTAATTCAATTTAACACTTTTATCATTGAACATATCCATTAAATTAAGCGTTATAATAACGCAACAGTTCAGTAAGTCAACTGGAAGTAAACAGAAATCTTAACGGCCCACTTAAAGTAAGTACTGCTCAGAAATCTTAGTTTACATAAACCCAGATCATTCCCTCATAAGATCACTAATATTAATGTCCCAACACTTCATTACGGACCACTAAATTGCCGTGTAAGGCCACTCAATTCCGCCAGGCCGTTACTTTGATGGCCTGGCCTGATCAGCGTAAGGCCTTATCTTGTAGGCCAGGCCTTTGTGTTGCTTGCCGCATAAATTTGCAAAATGATCGATTGTAAGTCAGTGGAGCGGTTTTCGTTGTGAAGTTCTGAAAGGTTAATAGATGAACGTGTTTCGTTGTTTCTTTAAGATTTTTCGTATTGATTCGTTTTTGGTTTGTATTTTGGATAAAGGTTAACGCGTTTTTTATGAGTATTGAAGAGCATGCGGCCTTGTTGCCACTGTCAAAATCTAAATGTTTTTATTTTTATTAGACCCAAAACAGGACCTTAAGAAACGTTATATTATATACTAATGATTAAATGCATCGACCTACAAGAAGCTTCATAACGAAGTGAGATGCTGCCACGTTCATCATCTTGTTTCCACAGTATTCCTGATTTAATATCTCAAGGTACTAATACATAGTTCCAGGTTACTTTAACCCTCACCACACGTAAATATATGGAACATACTCATACAAGAACATTAACATAATAAAGAAATAACATTCTGCACATTTTCGTCTTCATTTCCACATTATGATCAAAAGGCTTCATCTTTTGATTCTCGAACACCCAAATTTTCCCCAAAATAATGAAACACGAAACCGGGTTTAATGTACACATATGTCAAATAAGGCCATAAAATAGGCCTAGACGTCTAGGCCCGGTAATAAATCAAGTCCAAAGACTGTAGGGGACAAATCCTCTCGAGGACAAATTAAAATGAATACGCTTTTTTTTTCTTTGACGTATGGTCCAAGTTCGCGGCTATTTATAATTTGTAATGGCGTCGGAAAAATGTGGGCGTGGAAATTTGAGGGTAATTAAGGATGATACTGGCAATTAATATACATTAATTGGGTCGAACGTGGAAGGAAATCATCGTTGGTAAATCTGAATATTGGAATCTGAAATGTCCAACCCGCAGTGAGCTAGCTTGGTGATCAATATTCCAACTTTCACTTTATGGGAATAAGTCTATTCCTAGCAGTGGGAAATTTAAAGCTGGTATTTTTATTATTATTAAGACAAGTGTGCTATGGATTTATTTCACACATTACCCTCTTTTCACTTTACAAGAAGCGGTGAGTTTAAAACGAACAAAGTTTATGACATGCAACATGGACTATATCTGATTTGTTAAACTTTAGGACGTGACGGATGGTTAATTGTATTACTGATGGTAAATTACCTTTTAAGATGTCCACGCAGCCCACAAAATAGTCTGTGGATGTGCAGGATGTAGTGTTTACCTGTAAACATAAAAACAGCTTAGTTATTCTAAAATTGAGTCAATAATTTTCGTACAAAAAGGATTCTCTTGGATTATGAAGAGACTTTGCTAAAAATGCTAAATAAAATGAAATAAATTGCTGACTTATCAATGCCAGGAACAAGCACTGATACATTTTATTGATACTTGGACATCTACTTAGTTAAAAAGATTAAAATACCTGTTCTAATAATTTTCTATGGTAAACCCAAATTATAAATCAAAAACCTTCACCTTTTCCAAGAAAAAAAACACACTAAGAAATGTCTATTTAAGCAACAATAACAAAACAATGAAAAGACAGTCTTAATTTTCATTACTAACATTTTCCATTTAAAGATAAAGGTAAAAGATATTTATTTGCAAATATGGGTATTACAGTTGTGACATAAAAGTAACATTCGTTCAGCCATATTTTGCTGGTAGGCATGCAAATTTATAAAATTAATATATTCTAAACATTAATACAACACAATAATAAATTAATTGTCTTAACTTGCACCAACCACAAAGGTATTACTTCGAAGTAGCATCGTGCGTTCACAATGCTTTACGAAATGAAAAATGTCCGCGGTAGTGCACAAGCAGTGCTTGCTGCTCCAACAAATAATATTGTCCCATTAATAGCCGGCAGTCTTTATGAAGAGAGCTTTACGTCTCTGTCATATTGTAATATTACTCGTATTTTGTCTGTGAGAACTGGGCTTAACGAACATTCGTTTAACTCGGTTGGTTATATTTTTGGTGAATATATTTTCGAGTACTGTTGTGTTACGTTGTTTTATTATCTTTATTATATATTTGGGTTTATTTGATCACATGTTCAGTACCCAAAGGATGAAAAAGGAATGCTATTATGTCGCGGCGATCTCTGTCCGTCTGTCACCAAGCTGTTTCTCATGAACCTTGACAACTGGAGAGTTGACATTTTTACACATGATGTGTTAAAGTTGCAGTGATAACATCAAGTACTAAAAATGAAGATCGGTGTTAAGCAATGGTTGTTAAGGTCATACATTTTTTGAGTATGTAATTTGAGAGTACTTTATTTGTTGACACACTATTTGTATGGCAGATCCTTCAGAGTTGGAATCACACTCGCACTTGACCGGTTATTTATAGTGTATTATATTTGCGTTTATGATGTAAACAACTAAATATTATAAAACAAAATGGAAAAATATAAACAAAATGATAAATCACTTTCCCTATTTTGTTAGAACTTATAGGTACCCAGTTTTATCAAAGAGAGAATATAACAAATTTAAATACCAGTACCGGTACCAGTATATAAGTATTACAGGGAAAAATGATATTAAAATACTTGTTGCTCTTTTCAGAGAATTATTGCCCTCTCCAAAAGTTTAGAGAGTTCAAAATTGATTTATCATAGGCCTAGCCTTTTTCCCAACTATGTTGAGGTCGGCTTCCAGTCTAACCGGATTCAGCTAGGTACCAGTGTTTTATAAGGAACGACTGTCTATCTGACCTCCTCAACCCAGATGTAGGAATAACAGCCGGAACCCACAATTTAACGTGCCTTCCAATACACGGAGGAACTCGTTATGACAGAGATGGTCACCCATCTACGGACCAACCGCGTCAAGCGTAGCTTAACCTGTGATCGGTTCACTTATAGGGTTATAGCTTAGCCACGAGCTCCTCTTCCGAATTGATTTCCAATCGTTCCTAGTGAACGGGAGACATGTTACAAGTTGTGTTCGCGTGTGAGCTGACATTGCTCCACACATACCTATCGTTGATGCAACTGATCTAGTTGCATATGTGGTAATTACAACTCTGTTGGCAACCAATACGTAGACGGTACTAGTTTTTCAATCATAGTGTTTGACAAGATGAACAAGACTTTTGTAAAAGATGTGAGTTTCTAACAGTAAAACGCATTAAACTCATGCCAAAGACAGTTTTTAATTATTAAGATTAATTCAAACGAAATCTCAAATAAATTAAAACAAGCTACAGAAAAAACTTTAGAAAAAGAAATGTGAAAACATTGGTCACCGTACCCGTTCTAAACGCTCGCGCTGCTAAGCGTCGATTTTTATTATTTTTCTGTTTTAGGTACCTACTGATAGCTGCAACATGATGAAATATTTCTTTCAAGTTTTCACGGACAGACGGATGAACAAATAAACAGAGTAACAGTATTCCAATTTTACTTTCTAGATGCTTCATCATAAAAAATAATCAGACATTTTTTCTTTTTAATATTGTTTTCCCTATTCGTCTTCGATTATTTAATTTCCCATTACACATTGAAATGCCAGCCATTGTGTTAACGTCAGTACGATTACAATTAATGCTAAGTTCCCATCGCAGCTTGGATTCCGTACCGAGCACCGATAGTACTTTGCAATTATTTACGAAACAATCTGCGGACGCCACCTACATTGCAACCAAGTAATTTATTTAACCTTGCCTTTTCAACTAGGGAATAATAACTGCTGATCTGAGTGCTAAGGTAATGTTACATCGTCATCATCATCATCATCGTCCACTGCCTTTATCCTCGCACTGCTGCCTCCCTATTCTCGCGATATTTTCTACGGTCCTGTCCTAGCCTCATCCAGACTCGATCCGAGACTAACTATGTTGTCGACCCATCTTGCTCCGACCGACGCTTCTTTCGCCTCGTAGATCGTTTATAATATAGGTATTTATCTAGATCTTCAAATATATATAGGAATGACATTCTTGTAAAATGAGTGACGTTATTTTGACATATCAATTCAGTGCATAGAGAAATGTGACTGGTCGACAGGCCTTTTCAGCGTGGCAATATTATCAGCTGGGATACAAAATGGCGTACAAATTAGTTGTTTTGATTGGATGATCTGATACTCTGGATTCAATCGTCGAAATTAATTGAATGCTTTTGTTTTTAAGCCTTCTACACATACGCATATAAACTAACGTATCCACGATTCGGTTATTTAGTGCTAAAAGAATTTTCATATTGTTCTTTTTCTGATATATTGTCTTTCTTTGATTTAACATTAATTTGTCCAAAATTATTGGATTTTTACTTTATTAATTTTATATTAATAATATAAAAAAAACCCCGACTGCTTTTGTTGCTTTGGTTTCATAGTTAAGGGCCATTTTACGACGAACCCGTCTAATTCGTATGAGTAGTTCGTTGTATCATTTAAGCACAAATTATCCTCACAAAAGTCAATACAAAATTGAGATGTTAAACTTAACCCTTGACGAACATTAACGTGTACCGTTTAATTAACGCGTTATCTCAGATAATGTGCTGATAAGTTACAATGGCGCCCATGACACGACATTAAGACATGGAATTTGATATCGCGGGGCAGGCATTGTTCACCTCTATCTAACTATGGGATCTGTTGTATTGTAGACGAAACTAACATGTGATAAATGATGGAATCTGGTTATAGATGTGTAGGTAGGAGTATGTTGTATTGAGGTGATCTGATTCATATTATTGAAAGTATTTTTCATAGTAATTGAAAGAAGAATTGAAATGTTTGTTATTAACTGAAGATTGATTTCAATGACTGTCAAAAAATGTTTGGGAGCTATATGAAAAAGGCAAAGAGTACAAGAACACGCGAAAAGAGGTTATATATTCTAAGGAGCTTTTTTATTTAAAGGAGTAGTTCGAAACAAGCTTTTTGGTAAGAGTCTCGACCTTCGACTTCCCCAGAGGGAAAGTCCAAAATAATTTCACCGGTACATAAAATAAATACAGATCTAGACACAAAAACTCTATCATATTACTCTTGCATCGAAAACATCAAGAGCATTCTAATTGCAATAATGTAACATGTAACGGAATTCCATACGACACTTTATGTAAATACAACCGTTGCCGTGTTGGCAAAAGAATCAGAAAGTTATGCAAATCTTCAGCTATTGTCTATCACACCCTTAATATGCACGAGAATGTGACAAACTAACACGCCTAGACATTATACAGCGCTTAGAAAAAGTTGGAAATACGAAGTTAGGTAAGTATTTGAGATACTGTATTCATCATTATCATCATCACCGGCCCATATTCGTCCACTGCTGGACATGGCTTCCAATTGCGATCGAGATATTTTAATATTTTTTTTTAGTTTAAAATTACGTAACGCTCATTAATTAAATGTATTTTTGTTGCCGGTACAACCAAATTTATAAAAATAAACGTCGTGCCGTTGGTGGAGTCGTAATATGGATGGCGGCCATTTTTTATTGAGAATTTGTTTCTTTTAAGTTGTACGGAACTCTTATTGGGAGTCCCCTTTAACCCTCAGTTTCTCCCTTGCCCAGATTTATTTGCCCTGGGTTTTAACTAAAGCAAAATGATCGTGTTTTAAAATTTTGAGTGGTTTTGTGATTTAGTCTTTTGATACAGGGAGTGTGATTCTTGTTTTTTTATATTATTATGATCAATGACCAACCATTATTATCTTACATTATTTAAAATAAAAAATTAATTACCATGAGTCACAGGACACGTCATTTGCTGCATCAAAACAAGTTTCAAACAAAAACGTGTATTTGAATTTGATATTTGAATGGATTACATCATACTTAATTGTAATAGTTTATTTTTAACACTTAATGATATAGCAAACATTAGAAGCCACAAATAATAACAGTGTACTAAAGATATTATCGATGAACGATAAAATATGAGATCACTTTTAATTTAGCGAATCAATGATACTTTTTTAATCAATATGTAGTTATTAATAGTTTTTTAATTAGCATGTACACCTTTAGCAGCAACAGCACTTAGATCAATGATGCTCAAATATGTCTATTTGTCTTTGACACTTGATAATGAAAAGGACAGCATGACACATAAGGGTGAATTTTTGCTTGTAAATTCTAGTTTGTAAATGTTTAATTTTTTGATAGGTTATTCTTATTATTGCATAAGAATACAGACTCAGGTCCCTTTTAGCTTGGTGAAACCCACTTTTTACGTGCCTTCCAAAACAAGGAAGCTGTGATGTTTATTTATAAAATGCACGCAGCATTCGAAAACTCAGAGCCTCATGCCTTAGGACCAAACTCGACCCCAAAGAGAAGTCAGCAAGCTCTATAGAACCCAGTTTTACTGTTGCCTGCCGGGGCAGCGTTATTATCCGAAAGGGTTACCGTGGCCCCGGTACATAAAGGGCAAAGGAAAAAAAATGAGTTGGTTAGTTGAAAATGGTTTTAGTCAGTAGAAGTCTGACACTCCCTTCCGCTCAACCCAAGGCGGTAGGAGTCACTCCATTGTCAGTCTTACCACTAGGCTAGCTTGAATAATTTTGACTTCACAAACTATTTCCTTCTCTTAATTAATGATCTATTAACAGATTATCCGATGAACACATGTCAAACAACGCGGGTTCATAAAAACTGCACTAGTTATTACCAACAATGGCTATTCTTCTGTTACATAAAGTGAATTAGCATTCAATCACATTCGCTTAATCGGGGCACGTGTTAACACTAGAATTAAAGACTCGTGCCTTAGATAAGAGGTAATTTATCCAATGATAAATGTAAAATTTTAAATTTCTCAATACTTTATTTTCACTCCACAATGTATGAAGTCATTCTAAAAGTATAAACGTTGATTGTGCACGTTTGTTACTCCTTCACGCGAAAACTACTGAACAGATTTTGATGAGATTTGGTATAAAGGTATAGCCTAGAATTATTGTAAAGACGGTATTTTAACCTGGAAAATACATAGTGTACTTTTAACGACTTGTAGGAATATGCTTTACAAATATATCCGATATTATTGCGGATAGAGCTGGCCTTTGAACTTTGGAAGCTATTTATACTGTGGTACACGGAAAAAATAGGAAGAGGAGGCAGAAAGGCGAGTTCAAATACTTATATGTGGATGTGAGTCTCGTTAGTAAGTCAGTGAAGTTCTACTTAAGCATGGTACACAGTAATCATACAAAAATCTCTAAGCAAACTGTTTCCAAATAAAGAACTTCTTGTAACATTTCATTTTGACATGTAACCTTGGAACCCTCGAAAAGCTTTAAAACCTCGAATTCAAAACTTGCAATACACAATATAAACAGACAATTTTGTAAACATTTTGCAGACGAAACATTAAACGCTCGTTAAAATCCTAACATTTTACGAGTCGATTCCCATAAAACTGGGCAAAACAAGACTTTTTACTTATGACGTCATTAGATAAGATGAGAGAAGAAATAAGCGACCTATAACTGACTTAATTATGTGTACCTGGGTATAAAAATAAACCCCTTAGGTTATACGAGGCGGTTTTAAAATGTAAAGTAAATATGTACGTATAAGAGGAAACAGATTTGATTTTAAATGAGGTGAGTCTTATTTGTCTTTTTAAAAGTTATATTGATATCTTATTCATTTTAAGATACTACTTACAAAAGATGAAAATGTTGTTAGTAATTTGGAGGCAACGAGGTGTTCAAAGCTCAAATCTTTCCTTGGTGGGAAGAGATCTTATGTTAAGTAGCAGATTTGACTACTAAACTTTAGATCTCACAAGAAAATCATTATTTTCCAACATAACGCGTCACTAAAAATATTAAAGGCATGCTATAGAGCCTCGACGCAATGTTCTAACAAAAGATTATTTTACTTCAGTTTTAAACGAACTTCAATTCAAGTGAATTATGACACATAAAGAGGATTTTGAGCTGAATTTAGACCGATACCTAACTAATTAAAACGAGAATGTAAACAAAGATGTATTTTTGCTTAATCATCATTCATTAACACGTTTTTATTATTTTTCCTAAAAACATAGAACAGCCAATTCATAATATTAGACAGAGTGTAGTATTTACAAAAATAGAACAAACAAGAACTCCTTGGACTGTCGAAATGTCATTCGTTAGAGATGTCAACTGAGGATACATTGTGACGTCATCGTCCATGCAACGAAACCAGCAGCCATAAGATTACGTGACGAGCTGCAATTAGTCAATGACGGACACATTGTGCTAGGGTAGGCCAGAAGGTTTACTATCAAAACTATATCAGTAGATTGATATGTAAATATGTTTACAGAGCAACAAAGTGAAATGAGTGTACAAAAAAATAAGGCAAATAAAACCTAATTTAAAAACAAAACTGGTCACCCATCTAGTTTATGCTCGTAGTAAAGAGTTTTAGGCTACAGAAATAATTTATCTATGAACAATGTTACTGTCTAGCTATCGGGGTTCATTCACAGCCTGGTGATAGACAGATAGACAAACATACTGACAACGGTACCTTAGTAACAGGGTTGCTTTTTTACCCTTTCCGTTCTGAACCCTATAAAGCGTTGTATATTTTAGGTACAGTAACATCTAGAATTACGAGAGATGATCAGAAGGAAGATCAATCATCTGACATGGAACTTCTGCCCAACCACCTACAAAATGTCATCGTTCGCTCGCCGACTACGCATTTAGGTTAACGAGATAGATGCACATCTTTTACTCAGCACCATTCCATGTTTTGGTAGAGAAAGACAAACATCTCAATGAATGCTATTGTTTATTGTATATAGATACCATTCATTGATATTGTTAGATGTATATTGTGAACAAGATTGTTGGGAAGGTTATGAAGATCTCTGATGTTTATGTTTCGGTGAGTTTGGTGTTACTAAACAGTATGGGAGAATGGTTAATTTCTTCAAAGAATTTGAATGTACCTATTAGGTCTTGATAATATTTTTTTAAGAATAAAAACTTCAACTGACTTTGAATTAAACTACTGAGCGAAACTTGATGATTTCTGGTATCAATTGACAACTATTTTACTTTAAATCAAAAGATAATCAAACCTTCACCAAACAATTATTTGAAGGTATATATATATACCTAGCTGAAAAGCCAACGAGCTCTTCAATGGTCCACCATTAAATATTGGACTAGTAGAAAATAGTATTGGGATAGTTAAGCGTATTTTACTAAATTATACTATTTGAGCTAAACAATACAAAAATAACTTCCCAAAATAAAACATTAAGAACGCAACCTTTCCCATACAAAAGCAGGAATAAATTAGTAAAGATAAAACGCAAGTACTTAAGATTATATAATGAGTTGTAATTAGTCGTTAACGTCCATAATTATGCACAACGCCCCCAAAATATATTTGGGATAATTAACTCCATGAATACTTAAGGGTTTCTTAACCGTCCGCTAATTTGGCGTGGCACTAGCCTTCACCGTGTACCACCAGCTTTTTACATAAGACTCTTGGAGATGTGGAAGTGAGAAGTCGCTCTACACCCAATAGTACGTTGTCTCCCTTCCACGCCTGCAACTGTTTTGCCGTTGGAAGTGGTGGTAGGTAGTCAGGGTGAGCTTAGGCTTAAAATTATTATTATTTGACTTCATAATCTGTTTGGTTGCGAAATTATGAGTGGGACCTACATTAGTTACGTTGTAGGTTAGGTTAGGACTTATGGTCAGACTTGAAATGTAAATTAGGAATATTATGTTCTATAATTATAATTTCGGAAAGTTGACTACCGTGTTCACCAAGAAAGTCAATCGATTCTGATACTGGGACACAAAAAATATTTTAGTGGTTTCATTATAGATTTAGGCTTACAGGAGTTGCGACGACGGGCATGTGGGGCAGAATATTGTACTCTGCTGACTTAATTTTGGTATTTTGAAAAGTCCAAAATTAAGTATTTATTTTCGGCAGATGAGTTGTACACGAGGGAATATCTAGGTACTCCCTCTATCTGGTCCTCAGAAACGAGAAATAATAGTCAAAAGTTCATGATTTTTCGAAGACCATTATTTTGCAGTTATTTAAAAAATATTTCATTTCCATGTGCATACATAAGTCGTAATCAGAAACTGAACAGACCAATATTAAAACACGTATTCACAGTACTGCTCCACCCCCATACGGATATAAGTACAATGATATAAACATTTCCTGCTTTATTTGAAAACTCCAGGTACATCTGCGTGGAAGTGGGGTAAACAAGAACTTTTCAACTGTCCCTCACAGACGTTCAGCGAACAATTCACAGTGGGATAACGTGAATATTTTGTCTCATATCGTGAACGTGTGTTTGAGCTTACTTTTTAAACGATAAAAGTAAAACTTGGATATTGTGCTAGAAATGGTCTAATTAGTAGTAACATGGTTTCAATATTAGAAACTGTATTGAAAATTTTAGATTTGTTTTATTTTTCGAAGTATACTTGTACTGAGTTCTAGGGTACGGCAAATGAGGGATATTAATCTGTATTGGTTTATTACTAGCTCTGCTCATGTTAAATTCTAATATCACTTTCCATTTTCTTTTTGCCATTGTATAGTCTCGATTTTTCAAATCGGCTGTCTTTGTTTTTCATCTCTTCAGCTCCCGTCAATGCATATCCTTCTCAGCGTAAAAGGAGAACCGATTCTCCTAATGAATTTAACTTCAAAATCATCCTATATGGGGAATGTAGAGGCTCCAAAAATGTCATGCTTTAATTCGCATCATTTCAACTAGAAAACATAAAATTCCTTCAAGACCTAAACAAAATCTCTCTTCTTACTCCTACTCACATCATTCATCCGTTTATCTCGAAACTCTTCTAATAAATACTTTAGATCATTTCCCTTTGATAAATAACTCAGCTTTGTTTTAGCATTCAACTCGTAACCCTATAAATATTTAATTGCAAACAGAATTTTGAATTTCATAACCTTGTACTGACCTTGAACTTGGAAGATAAGGAAAAAGGGAGGAAACTTTATTTAATTTGAATAATTCTTTTTCCGGAATTATATTTTTCATGTGAATCGGTTAAACCCAGTTTTATTTCACAACCGTCTTGTTTATTAGACTAAATAAATTGCTAACAAGACAGCTTTACTTCTTTTCAGCACTAAAGTAAATAAAAATGAAATGTGAATTTTCAATTCTCCATTCTTTATTGCTTACCATAATGTATGCAAGTTGTTATTTTTATATTATACTAAGTTTAGAAACAATTATGGACCCTGTCGGATTCTATGCAAACAAATATTTAAAAAAACGTGACACATTGTCATTTTTTTTCAATTTGAAGAAGATACCTATTCCAGGGGTGTCTGGTTTGATGCAAGAATACAGTTTCTGAGGAAGTTTAGACAAAGGAAGGTAGTAGTAGGATATTTATTATGTAGATTGAGAATACCAATTTTCCAGACTGGCAAACATTTGGCAGAGGCCAATAAACCTATAGAGGAGATACTGTATACCATCTTGATAGTGAATCTGTAAAGTTGTAGCTAAGATGGTAATACTGAGACGTTGTATTAGCCTATTGGTGAAACTGTAGGACGGCTAAGCCCCTATTCGAGTTCGATTCTGAAGACACGCACCGTTGCACGAACTTTTCGAATGTTGGTGCTCTTTAGAAATAAATATCACAGCTTCCGTGTTGCGGGTGGCATGTAAAAATATGTCTGCTATCGTGTGCTATTGCATCAGCTAGATGACCGCAATTTTACCTTAACATTGTATGTATTAAGAATCACTGCTGCAATTACATGGTGTACAATAAAGAATATTCTAATCTAATCTAAGATCCCGGTTGTCGTGTCATCGTGTTTTTATTGAAATAATCGATAGTCTTTAATTCTGAGGAGTAGAGTTAAACTCCGATACAAACATGTGCACATATGATGTGTGATTAGAAATATGTCTGCTCAAGCCCTCTATTTCTACAAAAACCTCTGTGGCGCGAGTCCAAATCGCACGTGACCGTATTTAAAGCCTCATATAGATACTACAATTATTTAAAAAATGTATTTCAAAAGCTCTCCTTTTACAGGCCAAAATATATCTACGTTGTTAATGAGAGATCAGCCAGAACCTTTTTGACATATTTCTCTCACATTCAAATTAAAGTAAATATCCCGCTAATTACAAAGGCTACAGTCAAACTACCAAATAACAGACTTTTCACGTAACAACCTCATTAACATATGTATTGTGCGAGTTACAGCTATTGTATTAAATTGGACGAGTTTGGAAATTACTAGAGGATTTTTTGGTGATAATGTTTTTTCATTCGGTTATTTGAGATCTTTTTTCAGCTTAGAGATGTAAGAAAAATATCTTAGAAGTCATACAATTTCCAATTACCTAAAGCATTTCACTATTAATATTTACTTTACCTCGCCAAATTAATCGGTTAACCTTGTTTATTACCACATAGAATTTAGAAGCCATTTCCTATTAACATACATATTCAATGTTGTTTGGGCTTTTTCGGTGATCATTATAGGCCACACATCACTAATTACTCACATCACTAGTTAAAAATACCAAAAAAATACAAATTTTCATCAACTGCCTGTAACACTACAGTGTGTATTTAAAAAGCGTTTAAACCTCATTGCCAGCACCTCAATGCCACGCTAATGAGCGACACAATCAAAACGTACAGTCAGCACAAAAAATATATCGAACGTTTTTAATGAGTAAGGTCAGACAAAAAGGCGAGGAAGGAACCTTCTCGAGTTAGTTCTCTTGTTCGTTTTTACTCGTATTTGTATAAATTAGGTAATTACTTTGTTCTGCTATTGAGAGTCATTTCCTGTTACTAAAGGCTTAATTTTGTGCCTATTTGTATTAGCGGAATGTCAGCGGAAAAATTTTGATTTGTTTAAACGAGGCGTTTCCGCAAAGGCTATGCCGAATTTAATGTAATTTTTTGCAAAGATAGCCCCCAATTTTGGCATCATTAATTTGTATAAGCAGCCGATCTAGCAAATAAAACTTGCTAACAGTTGTGATGTAATCTAATCAATTTCTTTCCTGTTTATGATTTAGAAATAATATTTAAAACATTTGAACTGTAAGGCCAACGAAACAATTAAGTATTTAAATATTTATTACAGTAAAAAATTAACCCTTCTTGAGAACAGATTCATAATTATTCACAAGGGCGAATGAATTCAGTATTCAGTATGAATTCATTTAAATATTACGGCAAAGGAAATTATGTATAAGTTCAAAGAAACACCAGATTCTATAATTGTTATTTGAGTGTTCATTTTTTTACCTACAGATTCATTTCTCATCTATATACTAATATATAAAGCTGAAGAGTTTGTTTGTTTGAACGCGCTAATCTCAGGAACTATTGGTTCAAATTGAAAAATTATTTTTGTGTTGAATAGACCATTCATCGAGGAAGGCTTTAGGCTATAAACCATCACGCTGTGACTAAAAGGAGCGAAGATACAATGGAAAATGTGGAAAAAAACAGGGCAGGTATAAATCATAACTTATATCTTCTACCCTACTTCTACCTACCTCCTTCTATTTTAGCTTTTATTGTTACAGAAATACATCATCTATTATGATCAACTATTAGGTTATCGCGGTATCATGAGATACAGCGTAGTTACGGACTGACAACAAATAGGAGCCTCAGTAATACTTTGCCGCGTAAATATAAAGCTAAAAAGCCCACCAAAAAAAATGATCATGTAATATTGAAAAACTAAAATCAATACACATTGGGAACAATGCTTTGTACATTTAATAAAGCGAATGACTCATCGTCCGTCAAAAGTGACAGCGTCATTAAGTAAATTTCACTGCGTCGCGCGCTCGACAAAAACAATGGCTGCAAACAATAGAGTATTGATATATGGGCCTGACTGTACACATATATGTTGGCCAAATGTTTGTAAACGTTGGAGATTTTTGTTCGTGCGTTCTGTTTATAAATAATTATGATTTTATTTCTCATAATATTCTATTGGTTTTTTCAAATTTGTATGTTTTTTTATGAAAGTCAATGTTTTCGTATCAAATATAAATTGTGTTGCGAGAAATAGGTAAATAACTGGAATGAAACTCTTATTTACGTATTTAATTATGGTTTGATTCACACCAAAATCCAAAATCTATAGAAGCAAGTAGCTAGAGGTGATATTAGATATAAAATCATATGAAAAAATATAACCAAAAAGTTATTTACGAGAATTCGACAACAGGAAATGCAGTATAATCTAAATACCTGGATTATAATCAAAACTTCATAATATGATCAAATAACATGACACCTGTCTTTCAAATCCTTATTACTACTTGTGTTAGTGCACCTTGGCCTGCTTGCTTACCGTATTAAAGTGACCTGTAGTAACATCCAGGTTTCGACACATCTCATCCTTTACTAATTAACAAAATTAACTTAAATTATGCTACAACATAATAATATTTTACTGTAATAAGTTCTTTCAACATATACGTAAAGTCCTCGGACAATTACTAAAGTATGATTCTGTTATTGTTCACATATTTTCCGTTTAACGAAAAAATTGAGAATTTGTGTTGGTCCAAAACTGTCTTGCTCATTTTATTCCGTAGTTTCTGTATCTAAAACGAATGAAAGCTGGATAAACTGATATATCTTTGTTGCACAGACAAATTCCCAGAACGGAAAAACAGCAAAAATTTGGGCATTGTATGTTTTATTTTCATCACATATTAAGTATACTAAGGTAATTTTATTGAGATAAAAATATTGAAGCAGGAAAGAGCAAAACATAAAAAGAATAGTTTTAAACAAAAATTGATTTTAACTGCTCAATCATAAGGTCCACAATGATCATGATTAAACATAGAAGTGACTACATCCCATTATATAATCCTCAGGCAAGCTGTAACGCACTCTCAACAGATTGAGATTAACTCATAACATTCAGCCCACCTGGAGCTGAACAGATGTCTCTAGTTGTTTTGACTTGTTCTAGTCAGTTTCTACATCAATGATATTGGATCTGAAAGCAAAGGACTGTGTCGAAAAATATTTAGGAGTTGGCCAGACTTGTTTTGAAAAGTTCTGGTAGTTAAGTGGGTTGTAGATCTAAGATAGTCGGTCGCTCTCTTAGAAGATATTAAGTCCACTTCAGTGTTATTGGAATCTGGAAGAAATTCAGTCAGGAAACCTTGAGCATCCTTAAAAGCTATCAAAAATTCCAGCCGGAAACTTTAGCCTTTATCTCCCCAAAGGATACTGAAGTTTGCAGTGAAAAATAACTCTTCTCCCAAGCTCAAGCATCTCTTTGCGGATTTAGAAAGAAAGTGGCAGATGTTCCCCCCCCCCCCTCTTTTTTTAAATCATTACTCCCTCATTACTCCTTCCGCTTTGGCTTGAATGTAAGAGAGTGTCAGACTTCTTTTGACTTAAACCCATCCATGATCCTTCCTTCGTCCTTCGTGTACCGGAGCCAGGGTAACCCTTTCGGATAATACCACTGTCCGGGGAAGTTACCCCCAGCTATTAATAAAATATGTATAATTATAACATTTTACACCACATAACTTAGTCTTTACCGGTAATTTCCTATACCGACATGGGAATAGTCACGTTCTGAAAATTACCACACAATCCTTATGGCTAACAATATTTCCAACAAATTAACAGATTTTTAAAATAACTACAAGGTAAATGAATGTAGAAGTGTCTTCCGTGAGAACGAGAAGTAATGAATAAACAATAAAATTTAATATTACTATGGCAATACGAATAGTGTTGCCAAGAATAATATAATTATAGTCACATTAATTTGGCAGAAATAGTTGTTTCCGTATTTGCTTATTCGTTGATTATTCGATGTGCATTATAAAATATTTTCAGTTATTCTAAGATAAGTCCTATTGACTCTTTTTCGTCTAAAAAATATTATAAATTGCACACATAGATGACCTTGAAGATATAGAGGTGTTGCAAGATGGATTATTTTGCCCAATATATCTGAAACTGCTATTACTAAGAATGTCGTGACTGTAAACGATCGTCCTAGAAAAGGCACGAGTCATTATTTGTATTCATTGTTCTATAATTTGACATCTATGATTTTACATTACAGAAATGGGATGTTAAAATTCATATGTTGGAATATCTCTTGATACATTTTGCTTCCTTTCATGATTAGATTACCATGGTGGCCTTGCGGTTTGCACGAAGTGCAGGTTCCATCCCAAGGCAGACAAAGTGCCAATGTGTTTTTTCAAAGCTATATTATGTAAGTTTTTAATTATTTTAAGACATCTCTGACAAAATTCTGAAGGAAAACCCTGTGAACCTGCAACCCGTTGTCAGGTACCGTTTTGATCAATGCTCAAACCTTCTCTATACGTAAAGAGGCCTGTGCCCAGCAGTGGGACGTTTATGTCTCCCTAATCTGTATTTTAATCATTCATCATAGTCTCTTCACTTCTTTTCAACACACCAAAGTCAAGTTCAAATCAAGAACTTTTGAAACCTAGAAGAAAATGACTACTAATAACACAAACCGGTTCTCGTTAAACTTACATTATGTTACATAATGCTATTGTCAATAGTCATGTGACACTGACAAGCGTAGGTTTTATAAACATGTCTACTTTGTCTGAAGTGGACAGAGACCGCAGATGTATGAACAGCGATGTGGAAATCCAATGTGGTAAAGTGCTCTTTGGAAGGTCGGCAAAAAAAATTGTAGTTGAATTCAACTATCTTTTTTTGGGAGAATTGTGTATTAAATTGTGTTTTTTCTTGAATATGAAGTAAGAAAGAAGTATGAAGTTATTTTATCGTCCATTATTGAAAAAAGTCGTTAAATTTTACATTCTTGACTTGCCTTGCTTAGTTTACTAAAATATTTTTAGAAGATTTTTTATTTTTTCCTTGAATTTCGCGTAATCGTCGAGTATTCCATATTTCTGGTGATTTTTTAAAAACATTACAAACTACATAGCTAGGGATATAAAAAAAGTTTTTTTCTGCAGTGTCCATATATCCACAGTTGCATACTATATCGATCCAAACTTAAAAAAAACCAATGTGTTGCCACTAGGAACAGATCTTCCAGAATGTTCCACAAAGACCAAACGTATTCTAATTTCAATCATCACACTTATTGTCATCTGTTTTTTTGTCTTCAGCTTCCATCAGCCATCAGCAATAATAAATAAAAACAATGGCGATGACGTCACGCGCTCCAAGTCACACATCCAACATTGTTATATAACTTTAAAGTCACTTAACGTAAATGTCACGTAAAATAAGTTTACTTTGAAAAAAAAACGCCAATCAAGAATGGAGTGTTATGATTTCAAGGTCCATGTTGTCTCTTTCATATTTGCTTTTTTATGCCACAGAACATTCTAAATACCTGAACCGATTTTGATGTATCAGATAGAGAGATTCTTATTTGCAAAAACTACATGGGTTTATGAACTGGTATGTTAAGTCGTTTTTTTGTAGTATTTAGTAATTTTTATCCTTTAGGCTATACATGAAGATTTTTTTTTGAGTTTTTAAATACATTAAGGCTTGAAACTTCAACAAAATAGAACTTGTGCTCATCTACACCAAACGGCTACAATATAATATTAATGTGAATTTTACAATCAACATTGAACAATGCATAATTTGCATAATTATAATATTAATGCACACAATATACAAAAAAAAAATAAAGTCTCGGTTATTATTATTGGAGGCCAGTAAGTATTAAAAAAAATCAAGGTTGGAGGCGTTATTTAGGACTACGAAACATCTGCAAACAATATTTGTTCCTTTTTCACTGAACGGATTTAGACGAAACTTGGTATACAGATAGTTTAAAACCAGGATTAATACATGGGATAGTTTTATTATCCCGATTTTATGTACCAATTGACTTTATTGTAAAATTATGTGATCAGGAGAGAAATGATCCCTTTCTTTAATTCATCATCGGCCTAGCCTTTTTAATTCGCTGATTATTAGGTAAATATTATTACCTAAACACACCCATTACCCGAAAAGATTTCCGATAAAATGAAAATTCACACCTTCAGGACAGGAAAATATTTTTTTTTTTTCTAAAATAATTATCTTGGAATTATCCGGGCTCACATACAAATTGAGATCAGCTGATGACACCTTTACATCGCACTTAAGTGAAATTTTATTTGGATTTTGACTGGTTATCTCGAAGCACATTCGAAATTCGATTCAAATGGTCTGTTAATCGCAAATAAATATACCGGATACACAATAGAACGGCATTCATCTAAAAAGTTCCAAAACTGAATACAATAAAGGGTTGTTGAAGTTCAAAAACAAGTGACAAACTTTCATATTTATGGTTATGGTATACCAGCGAGGGTCAGTTGAGATGTCAACCCTACGTCGCGACGTGAGCTTTTATCTAATCTGGTTTAAAGTGACCTTGACCTCTGACGTGTTTCGGTATTTCATATCAGTGTCAGTAAGGTAACACGAACTGGGTAAAAATGGTTCTTGTTGTGAAAAGTTTTGGTAAATATTTGACTTTTTATTATGTTTCTATTTGGCGCATAATACACTATAAAAAATAATACTAATAAATGATGGACGTGTCAAACTAAGTTTAGGGTTTAGATTTTAAACCACTGTTTTTTTTATGTTTCATATATTTTATGCGATATTGAAAATTGAATTTGTAGAATCAAAAGTAGATTCTAAACAACTTCCTTTTCCTTGTTTTTTATATGGTCACGACATAATATAATTTCACAAAAATAATCACGAATGAGAACTAAAAGACCAATTTTAACCAAATTTTAAAAAAATATTTTCAATTTTCTACATTTTAACAAAGATGCGTGAAATATCCACTAGACAACATTAAACATGTTCGTGTATTATTGCAGACATTTTTCTTCTCAGCTATTTATTCTAAAGCTGTAAAATACTAGTATGACCTCTAAATGTTTGTTTCGAGAATAAACGAAGGATTTACGAGCGCAGCCCCAAGAGACCAGAGACTTTGGTCCCGACTGGCATATAATATACCGTGGAAGAGTACATTATATTTAATTTTCATTTTTCAATTGTGAGAGATGACGTTTTTCCGAGGTTAGAAAACAGAAAAAGAAACATTTTATTTTTTTAAGATATAAGTCAAGAAGTAGAAATGTTATACTGATGTTATTCCTAATGGCTTTTTATATTATTTTAATCTTATAATATTATTTTAATTTAATATAATATGATTAAAATAACACATTGTTACACTAAAAGTACCTTCTGAACGATACATGTGCCGAGCAGATACAATAAAAAAAAATGATAGATGATTTGAAACAAATGCATAGTTTAGTTCGACTCTCCATTTTGCCAATTCAAATCGATTCCCAACGTACAGAGCACCTTCAACGATGTTTTTGAAGCAACAATAGTGAAGCAAAGTCAAGGTTTTATTTTTTAAACCTGTTACGAATTTGTTACGAACTGTTTTTGCGAGATTTTTTACTTCATGGTTAGTTGGAGGCAGGCTTGCAGAGTCTTACCTACAGAATCTTTAACCACAGAGTCTAGGTTTTAATCACCTTTTATCATATTTAAGTAATCTTACGAGAATATTCTGTTTTTATAATTTGAAATTAATTTATGTGTGACTTAAGTTTGTATAAAGAAAATAAAAACAATGACAACAAAATGTCAAAATTAAAAATAGAACAGATTTAGAAGATCGATATTTAATTAAGAAACTTGTTCCTGTGACGCAGTATTTTGACCTTTAAAAAGAGTATCAATTATTTTGTTGTTTTTTCATATACACAAATAAACTTTCGAGCTTTTTAATCGTTTTTCATTAGGGACGTTTCTTGTCTTTTTATTTATATTGTTGCTAGTTATTTTTATTTTGCCGAAGAAAATAATTGAGAGTCCATCGTTCCTCGTATAAATATTTTTATATCATGTTAGGTAAACCTCTTATGAAACAAAATTGAAACAATAACACTTTTTACTACTGCAATATCAAGCCTTTTGTTCAACCGCGAGTGATTTTCGCACCTTTTTTGCTCTACAATTCTCTCTAAAAAAATACCAATCAATAGAGAATATTGTAAAAAACTACCAACCTGTTTCGTAAATAAAAATCCTCACACAAATCACAGATGAAAATAAAAAAAATATGAAACACAAATTCGGTACACACGCGGCGAAATAGCGGCGAGCGATGTAATCCGTTTTGGTGAAACGGTCCGCGCTGTACGAGCCACGCGCGGCAACTGACGGTGGAACGTCGGGCAGCCTGAGTCCACCCGCCACTTACACATAAAACAATGATTTGTTTATGCCATTATTAAACAAAGGTTTATTTACAGTATTCAAGTGTCTATGGAGCGATATAACACCTCCCAAGGTCACAGAAATGGGCGCATCGATCGCTTTTTTTTCACTAATTGGATTCGTTTGTAGTTTTCAATGTCAACGCTGTGGGGTGGTTTTTGTTGCACTTAGCTGTGAAAATGAAATATGCGATGAAAATTTCAGTTTTCTTTCGTTACGTCTCTTTTCGTTTTCATTTTTGAGGACAGTCAATTTCCACGTTTTTATTATTCAATTGTTTTAAGGTAAGACATGTATTTATAATCCAAAAAGGTTTTTTTTTTCTGAAAAAGGATTTACATCGTCCTAATATTATTAAATAATAAGCTAAGTAAATAGTGCTAAACTGAAAAAGAAGTGTTTAATTAAGTTTGGTTCAAATCTTCGTCTTGTTAAGATTGGGTTGTCAATTTTTCTTTTGAATAGTGGTATTTAAATAAATAAATGCAGACAACATCACATACATTGTTCTGAACCCAAAGTAAGTCGCTAAAGCACTTGTGTTATGGAATTCAGATACAACGAAGGTACCACAAACACCCAGACCCGAGACAATGTAGAAATGTGAATTTTTACATTGACCCGACCGGGGATCGAACCCGGGACCTCAGAGCTAGCGGCACCTTGAAACCGGTGCGTACGCCACTCGACCACGAAGGTCGTCATTTACGTATGAATCTCTATAAACTTGTAATATAAGTGTATTCCAATGAAAAACGATGTCATATTTTGATAAATATTCATTACAGTTTTCAGTATCAGATGACGGCCATCGGCAAACCAGTAAATGTTTATAAACCTTGAACAGGTTTATACACATTTGAGAAGAAAGTAAAAATCACGATTAAGTTTTTGGTAAAGGCGTAAAGTTTGCGCCGTTGGTTATCATCTCCGGATTTACGCGATCTATTTTTAAAATTCTCTTTCCTTAAGGAATTCGATTTATTCGTAAACCATCATCAGCCTAGCCTTTTTCGAACACAGCTGGGGTCAGCTTCCAGTCTATCCGGATGCAGCTACCTAGTGTTTTACAACGAGCGACTCAGGTGCAGCAGATAGGCAGTCGTAGGCTCCTCTACCCAGTTACCTGGGCAACACGACACCTTTTGGTCAGACCAAGTTGGTTATTATTATATGGACTACCATCACCAACATGCAGCAAGACTTCAGCAGGTATGAAAGAGAGTTTGCCGGTGTAGCGTGATTGTCCAAAAGGATTATCGTGGCAATAGCATACAAAGAGCAAAGGATGGAATATGGGTGGATTTTAGTCAGCAGAAGTCTGACACTTCTCTCCGCTCAACCCAAATCAGAAGAAGTCATTTGATGGTTTCCCAACCAAAAAAAAATCTATGAAAGAGAGTCTCTGCTCTACATATAGTGCCCCGTCTTGCTTCCACAAGTACAACGGTCTTGCCTCAAGCTGTGGTGATAGCCTATGTTGTCACAATGTCGTCACTTTTCAATTCGTTTTCATTTCAATACATGTTTCGGTTTTCCAATTGTATTCAAGGTATATTTTATACTCGGGTGTACAACAAAGAGCGCTTACATCAACATTACGATATAGTCGATTGTTTTTTAATGTTTTCGTTAAAAAACAATTGCTGAGTAATGTGTTATGGCCCAGTGGTTTGTTAACCAGATTTGAATGGACTAGTATAGTAATAGGTAGAAGCTCCATTAAAATTATGACTTCTTCCATGACGAGAGCCTTTGTCTTTCTTGTGTTTGTAAAAATGTTGGAACATGACACAATTTTCAGTAGTTACTTTTTTTCTGTTATTTTTTAAAGTTCCGTACCCGAAGGTTTAAATCGGAAACATATTAAAAACTCCGCTGTCTGTCTGTGTATCTGTCACTAAGCTATATCTTATAAATTGTAATGGTTAGAGAATTGATTTTACCCATGATGTGGGTATTTCTGCAGCCGCTTTTAATGATGCTATAAAGTTTGTTAAAATTTGAAAAATTATTCATCTTTAGCCAATTGAATTGTGTCAGATATGGGATAAGGAAAATCTTAAAAATTAAGTTTCTGATCCAATGTTCGGTGACGTACCTTTGCTCTTATTCTGACGCGAACTTTTTAGTCAGCTGAAGCAATGACCATACCATCATTTAATTAGTAAATTACGTTAACCCTATTATCTCTACAGCTATAATAATCTATATCTAGACAAAGACTTCCACACCCCAACGTTAACTGTCAACATAACGTCAAATCGATTTCATCAATGTTTATCGCAATTAGCCGAAATTCCGTTATTAGCCGAGGCCGTATAAAAACCAATCGCCATATTACACCAATAGCCTTTATCTCGATATTCGGGGAAACATATCGGATTTATGCACCCTTCCCCTTAAAGCCTTAAGGGGTTATCCGAGCCCCCAGGCCGGGGTGCCTCTTGAAACCATATATGTTGGCTACGTACGAAAATGGATTGAGATAAAGATTGCGATCTCATGCCTGTATTTACTGAAGTAATATTTAGATCATGTTTATAATGGAATTCGTGTGTCATTGTGAGATGGGGGGTCTATTCTGGTGATACGGCCTCATGAGGGTCTTATTCTAATAACTCGGTTTCGGTTTTTGGGAATCGTTTATTTTTATGTTGAGCTATTCGTGATGGTCTTGAGGACCTATGTACGGATTTCTGCGATCGAGTTGCATAATCGATTCCGCCGCAAGAATAGTACCATTGTGACTTTTAAAGTTAAATGCACTTTTTAATTATTATTTAAGACGACTTCCGTGGTCGAGTGGCGCACGCACCGGTTTCAAGGTGTCGCTAGCTCTGAGGTCCCGGGTTCGATCCCCGGTCGGGTCAATGTAAAAAATTCACATTTCTACATTGTCTCGGGTCTGGGTGTTTGTGGTACCTTCGTTGTATCTGAATTCCATAACACAAGTGCTTTAGCAAGTTACTTTGGGTTCAGAACAATGTATGTGTATGTATTATTTATTTATTTATTTATTTATTAATTATTCTGAGATATGTCAAATGCTCTTTCAATTATTATGTTGGATTGTCATGAAAACTGGTATCTGAAATCACCAAATTGCAATGAGCAAACGTGGTTATCAATGCCCTAAACTTCCTCATATTATTATGGGAAGAGAAACAGCAGTGGGTCATACTGTAGGTGTTAAGGTGTACTTAGTTTCCAAACTTTCTTAGACAGCCAGCCATCCGATACGATCAAAAAATATCAGATACCTTGATTGCAGATCTATTTCAAGTAAGATAATTTTCTCCTTTAGTAGTTAGATCTCATATTTATGTATGTTCATCACAATTGTTTCTATATAAATATTAATATACGTCGAGAATGATTTTACGAGTTTTTTTTAATTACGAACTATAATTTTGAAATAAATTAGGTTTTAGTTACAGTGCATAATTCTACATACATTTAATAAGTTTGAATAAACTTTTTAATTTATCCTACTGTTAAAAGGCTAATCGGGACTTGGACTCTCGCATGAAGGGTTCCGCACCACACCCACATTGTTGTAGTGGGACCAGAAATAAAACATCAGCCGAAATGAAAACTGTCTATCTATCACGGCTGATTTGATACAGCCTAGTAACTGGCGAAGAAAAAGACCCCATTTTCCACATTAATACAAAACTATAATGAATACGTACGATGTAGTGTTTATAGAATGTATTTACATTAAAGTACCTTCAAACCCTTCCTGCTCATGTGTGAGTTATTCTAACATTGATCGTGGTTAACCCTCAATTCGTTTCAATAATAATTATCACTCAACCGAATTTGGACCGCGAACATTATTATAGATTACACTAGGCAAGTATACGCAGAAGGTTATGTCGGTCGGTTATGTTTTTTTTTTAATTATTAAAATAAATTAACCATTGTTTTTTGGCGTGAGTCATTTGTGAATACTTGTATTGTTGAACTATTGTGACTAGTGGCAAGACATCAAAATATGTAAGTGGTACACCAAAGGATACTAAAATACGAGTAATTAATAATCTGATGAAATTAATATAAGTTTTGGTAGTTTCTTGTAGGACAAAGATGTTAGAGAAGGTACCAAGGTTCACTTTTATCATGAATAAATCATTATATTACATTGCATTGTTACATTGTGTAATATAATAATAAAATTTTTGGAAAAGATTTATTTTATGTACTTTTTTGTATTTGTTTTTAAATAACCTTCTTATTTTTTTGTACAGCGTAAAAAACGAGAATTTTGTCACAATTTACACATCTGCGTGAACAAGGCTCATTGATAATGACCTCAGGCAGAGGTTATCTGCTGTTGAGACACTTGATTGACACATTTTTATCAAATAGAAGGCTTTTATTACACCATTTGATTTGATATAAAATTTGAAATAGTTTCAATGTTACTGAAACAACTTCGGTCTACTTTAGATTTTTGAGGTCTGTGCTCTCAGCGGTGATGATGGACTGGGCATTTTAGTGCACAGGCTTTTTTCAATACGGGAGACCCTTTTCTGGTTTAAATATCACTGTTAAAATATAATCGAATATTGTACAAATGTAATAGTTTAACAGTGACATTTTTTGCCGCCACCTCACCAAAAAAAGGAGGTGAATGAAGCGGGATTGTATGAACAAAATTACCATAATTGGATGAAAATAAAAACTGTCTGTCTTCCCATGATTGAAAAGAGATACAAATAATAAATGACTTTAGGTAGGCAGCCAAGTAAGTCAGGTGCCATGAACCGAATCGCAGATGTATCGGGCTGCTTGCTCGCGAGCGTGACGCCTATCGATTTCACTCCTCGTTCATGGCCAGACCTGGTGCTAATCAGGGCTGTTTCGTTAGCGTTATGCAAGTCTGCTGTACGATGGTATTACCCTTCATATTACGATGAAGGAGTTTTTTGCGAGTCCTTTATCTTAGTAATGAAGTCTTTAGACATTTTAGCCAGAGGTATTCGATTTTTTACTTCTCTGGAAGCGATTGTGATCTGTGAATTAAGAGCTTTTGGTTTTTTAGATACATAAAAAATATGATAGGGGTTTAACTAATTATAGATTAAGCGTGCTGAACAAGCAAATCCTTTCAACTTTTCTGATTAAGTAACCATCAAAGAACGTTCCGAATTTTGTACAATATTCGATTATATTTTAGCCTTAAAGCCACATTTATGAAAATGTACTATCACAATAAAAAACGTTGCATAACACACAAGGTTGTAATAATATTAACCTCAAATATAATATTTCGGAAAGATAACATCTCCAAAGAGGTAAGTTATAAAAATAATTATTTGCCGTATTTTACGATTAACGGCTTACCTTGGATGCAATTTATAAAATGTAGAAGTTCCACTTTAAATGTTTATTTTGATATGATACACTGAAAAACTCTGTAATTATGTCAAAATTGTTATGCTGTTCATTGTAGAGTTTTTATTATAGGTCAGTACCTAAAGTATAAACAGCCCTTATTTAAAACTTGTTTATTAGAATTAATTTAAGTAGGTATTAGGTACATATAGCATCTTTGTAAAAATGTGACAAAAGTTGCTAATGAAATTTCTTGTCAATTATTCTCCACATGTACCATGTCCATATTTGAAACAGGATCAAAATAATCAACACTTTTAATTTTCAAAAATGCCTGCAAAAGGCCTACTTGAACTAAACAAACTCATTCACTTAAACCAGTAAATAAAGCATATTAATTCGATTAGTTGAACATTAAAACATGTGGAAGCAAAGAGTAGAGGTGTGCTCACTGATGCATGTAAACCAAACCATTGGGTAAGCAGTGTGCGTTGCTTTCTTCAATTGCATCACAAATGCTAACGCGGACTAGAAAAAGAAATGTTTGGTTTATGTTTATGTACTTTTAGTGACGTATAGGTAAGTTTGTTTTAATGTTGTAACACTTGTAACAGGGTTTAAAGCATGAGAATTTACTGAGAATAGATGGTTTTAGTAAAGAGTCCGGTGTTGCTTAATAACTCTCGTTACAACATATTTAACATGTCTCTTTATGAAAATTTGTATATCTATAATTTTTTTGTAGTCCTTTGTTAGAAAATTTTGCTTAGCTGATCACATTTTTCGAAACCCTATCATCATCACAATCATATCATCAGTGATCAGTCCTCAGACCATCAGTACACAAGAATTGGGACTTTCATAGGCTGTTATTATAATAGAACCCTTTGGGTCACCACGACTTCCTTCGATTTTACTTAGACTTCACCCAATTTACACAATGCCAAGGTATTTTTAATTAATAAACTTTTATTTTGACAATAATTAACTTCCTTAAGAAATGATGAATAAAAACATACTTAAAATCGAGCTAAAGTTTACAAAGAATGTTACAATGAATTAAGTTAGGTAATTGTGTTTACTAATTAATCCTTTCAATTTGCACAAATAAAAATTATTAAAAACATACATGTATTACATCCATTTTTTATTTAAATCGTGACACAAATGTAACAGGCCACAAATAACGATATGACCTCATGATTTATTAATAAAAAAAAGCGTTCCGTTCCAAATATTTGAATATCGATTGAATAACATTGCCTTACTTGTTTTTTACAGAAAGTTTCGCTTAAAGCGCATACATTGCTGAGTTAGTGAAAAGAGTAATTGTAATGTTAATAGGAAAAGAGCAATGGATGGCAAAGTGTGTATACTTGTCGGTAAATGCGTGTTAAACCTATATTTGTTGGGCATGTACCTTGTCAGAGAATTGATTTATTAATTATTAGCACTTATTGGATTAGACGCATTCCTGAACAAAACTGACTGACGATGTTTTATTGTTGAATTTGATGAATAATTCCGCTTTTCAGTGATTTGCCTTCCGTCTTTGGATTCGTTAATCATTTTCATGCAATACGCGAAAAGAATTGAAAAAATTTTACTACTTGAATATTTGGATAAATAAAAAAACGAAAGAATAATAAAAATAATTGAGAATGTAGTGAGGAGTAATTATGATTTTCTTGAAGATTTGAACCGACTTTTATTTTGCCATTTCGATAGGTTCTGAGCATATACCCAAACAGTGGCAACTCACAACGTTAATTCACAAATATTGCTGTTAAAATCCTAACATTTTGATATTATAAAAGAATACTACAAATCATCATCTTAACTGCAAACATTTCACACAAACATCACTTTGCTTTTACTTCGCAACTTTAATATTACATTATTAATAAACAAAACACATTAAAACAACAAAGGCCTTCGAATTTAACCGAAAAACTGTCTGTTAAACGTTCTAAACTCACCAATTATATGTTTATAAGAACTCTTTAATCACTCATTGACGGATTCGCCACACGTTGCTTATGGCAATCAGTAGCCATCGAAAACAATCGATTATGACGTAAATTACCGACAAAACAAAATGGCGGGAATGTCAAATTTAATAGCTGTTTAATTATTATGTATACATTTCTTTTCTTTTAAGTTGTTACTTACTAATGAACTTATATTAGTTTGGGTTCCGCAACCACAGGCTGAAATGTTTGATATAACAACGAAACAATTTTTTTTTTCATTTAGGCCGTTTTGAAGATTTCGTTATGATAAGGTCCATACGTCATACGTCTGTCCGTGCGTCAATCACCAGGCTGTATCTCGTGAACCGAGATAGTTATGTAGTTGAACTATTTAAAGATGCTGTATTTTCGTTGCTGCTATAACTACAAATAATCAAATTTTGCATCAAGGTTAAGCTACAGTTAGTAAAGTCACGAAATTTGATGGCTATTTTTTTGTTGTAAATTAATTTTCTTTTAGCCTTTTTCGTACGGAATCCTCAGTATTACGAGTCTGACTCGCAATTGACCGGTTTATTTTCATGTTTTTAGGAAATGCTGTTGCCATAGTTTAACTTTTAAGAATGTTAATGTTTTTAAGAGGGTCAGGTAGAGGTGTGGTTCACACTCATGTTCACTCATGGTTACACCCATATTTTAAAGTACTTATGATATACCTAGTTTTTGTATCTCAAATCATGTTGACTGCACGGATAGCCGAGTGGTTGAGATAAATCACGATAAACCCAATCTGCGCGACGTGTCGCAGGTTCGATCTCCGCGTAGGACAAGCGTTCGTGTGATCCACGAATGCTTGTTCTGAGTCTGGGTGTCGTTGTGCATGTGATTTTTATGTTTGTGTAACCGCGACATGAGGAATAAATTCCTTACTGTGAGAGACGTTTTTTTTTTTCAAGTCTTTCAATACAAGTCATTAAAATCCAAACAATAACAGTCAATATTTTTACTAGTTCCACTTACATTAAGTTAACACACATGGTAAGATATTCATTGCGCGTTCACCAGGCGGGCTCGGAAGCGAGTGCCTTATCGACAACGCATTGGTATTCGAACCAGCGAGCGTTGTTGAATAATCGGATAAACTCGTATACTTGCGAAATTGAAATATAAAAGTGCTGGGGATGATTTATTTGTACGGTTTATTTTGTTTTTATATTTATTGATAAAAATGTAGGTTATAGATTTCATGTTTAGTTTTTATGATTCCGTAACTAAAAAGTAAAAATTGAATCTGATTGATTTGAATCTGTGCTGTCTGTTGTCGCCTGGCTGTAGATAATGAACTGTGATAGCTGACCAAATGAAAGAGGTATCTAATTAAAAAAAAAAAACTATAAGGATAATTAGATGTGTAAAGATGTTAAAGGTGAGTCCAAACACGGAATGCTTTGATTCATATTATTTTACTTCCAAATGAATCAAGAAAAAAACCTATACCTAAATCAAAATGCCAAGTAAATATTAGTAAGACGTCACTAAAAAAAATAAGTAAATAAAATCACATGTTTTTGTAGAATTAACTAAGAATTGAATACAACTCTTAGTCTCAGAGTACAGGTAAACAGTGTAGACACCAATAATTAAAAAACAATTAACAAGAGCACTAAGACTACAGTTCTTTGAAGTTTTAATGAACGCCGGCGAGTAACTTAGTTAGCGAATCGCAAAGAACTAGCGTGGATGGAGTCAGAGCACACCTATATACAATTTAGATAAAAGAAAAAACAACAAATTGTGCTTGATCAGCTGATTACAACATTTTAATAAAACCGGTAATGCACGAGTCGGGCTGGCGAAACTGTGGGTTCCGTACAAATTGGATAAGAAAACAAATTAGTTGGGTAGCAAATACATTTGCAGTTAAAAAAAAATTGTTATGGCAGCAACAAACGTAATCTCCAAAATTTCAACAACTTATTTATCACGGTTCTAATGATGGACAGTTAGAAAGACTTGGGCAGGTAGACATCGGAGCCTTAGTAATTGGGTTCCGTATTTACGCAAGTTTGGAACTCTTTGTGTGCTAAAAACCTTTCAAAACACAAGAAGTGGTTAGGGTGGTACCCAAAGGATGAATAACTCTCTTAAAAATCGTCTGTCCATCCGTCTGCTACCAATTTACATTAGGCCAAAGTTTTACTTGACCTAGACTACGTAAAAGCGGTTAAATGTACAGCAATATTGTAATTATAATAAACTAGCTGTTGCACGCGACTTCGTCTGCGTGGACTTTAGTTTACAGCGTTCGGTGGTCCCCGTTTCCACGGGAATACATCCCCTTAGTGATCTTATAGCTTTTACACACCTTTCCAGGGGGATCTATTTAAAAATGAGGATAAAAGCCTATGTTCTTTTCCATGTCAATAAGGGCTATGCGCTTGTCAAATTTCATCCAAATCCGTTCAGCCGTTTTTGAGTAATTGAGTATGTTTTTTTTAATATTTATAATATTAGTAAGGATAGATAGAACATTATTTATACACAAACATTGAACACAACTATGTTAAACAAAAGATTACTTAAATAACGTTATTATGCTGTCAGCCCGAAGCTAGTATGTTAACGACAATATTTCTAACACACCGGTGACATCTTTACATAGTAATATATGACAATATGTTGACAACAGCTGTTTGCATAAACATTGTATATTATATATGAGCACGTATTTTTATGATTATGAACTTATGTAGGTATAATTGTAAGGGACATGGGAAATTGGTTACAAGGTTATGTTTACCAATTAAGTAAATAGAGAATCGTGTTAAAATGTTAGAAAAAGTTTTTTTTTTCTTTAAATGAGTTGATTTAAAAAACCTAAAAAGCCACGTTGTCACTCCATTCAAATTTAGGTAACCGAAATCGGTCAATTGCATTGTCATCGGGTTTTAAGCTGCCTTGAAAATTTCAGCCTGCCAGCTTATCGGGAAGTGCCTCATATTTGAGTTGCAAGATTCCAACCGAATCGACAAACAAGCAAAAAAGCAAGAAAAGTGAATGTATAAAACGTGGGAAAATGAGTGACTATCGACATTATGGAATTTAATCCTTGTGTATGCTTTTCATAAAAAAATAAGTTATTTGTACTAAACATCATGTGACAAGGATATGATGTGAATCACACAAATGTTTGCCACACACGGGGATCGAACTTGAAACACGTCGTGTATATTGGCTTTCCAACGTTGTGTATATTATATATTGTGTATAATCTATACTTCTATAGTCTATACTAATATATAAAGCTGAAGAGTTTGTTTGTTTGTTTGTTTGAACGCGCTAATCTCAGGAACTCCTGGTCCAAATTGAAAAATTATTTTTGTGTTTAATAGACCATTTACCGAGGAAGGCTTTAGGCTATAAACCATCACGCTGCGACTAATAGGAGCGAAGATACAATGTAAAATGTGGCAAAAACGGGGGAAAATATTCAACTTCGAGGGCTTCCGTTCAAAAATTCCTAACCTATATCTTCTAACCACGCAGGCGAAGTCGCGGGCAACAGCTAGTATTTCATAAAACTGCCCTTAATTTATACACAAAATCGATATTCTTTTAAAATTCAATGTATAATTGATTTGAATTCAGGACCTATTACAGAAATTCAATAATGATTACGTAAAGGTACCTAAAACACTGATATTCTGAGCCAGGAAATTGAAATTAAACTTGGTGAGTTTATGTTTCAATCTTGTTAGTAAAATCTTTGATTTCCGAATGCCCGACAATTGCAATTGCTCGGCTTGTTGGTTTAGTGGTTTGAGGCCCTGGCTGCTGTAAAATAGGACTTAGGTTCGAATCTCACATCGATAAATGCTTTTGTGATGAGCATGATCATTTATTCTGTGTCTAAATATAACCTACTCATAATATGTATGTATTTAAAATTATATATCGTCGTTTTGTCAGACCTTATAGAAAACTTCCATGATCAATATCAAAATCAAGTTTTTATTTCAAATAGGCCGTTTCTCAGGCACTTTTAAAACATTATAAAAGTGACTCTAGTTGCGCGGTTCCAAAGTGTCATTCTTATGGAGGAGAACCGGCAAGAAACACCATAAATTACTCTTCGAAGATAAATATTATATGAAGACCACACGGCTGCCTATCAATACTAATACTTACTTTATTTCTCTGTACCTATTTTGCAGATAACATATCATTATAATGATGATAAAAACAATACTTGTACTATAGCCGAGGACGCCAAGTTTTTTGTCAAACCGTTTGTTACGCCACGGTCAAATTGACATTTAGGGCATTCAATGATTGATCTAGTTTCGTTTTTGTGTAATTCTTAGATTTCAGTTTTAGTCTTTATTATTCAAATGTTTTATTTTCTATCATGCCAGTAGTTTCGAAAAGATTTGGCAGTGTATTATATTTCACAAACAGTTTTTTCGGTACTGTTGTGATCATTTGAAAACAATTCTTGTTGCTAAAGAGTCTAGGTTCATTTTCGAATGTTGTGGTGTTTTAAAGTAAATAAAAAATACTTGAGCTCATCTCTCATTCGCCAAATCTGAATCTAAAATTTCAATTTTAAATTCGTTGAACATTTTTCGTTGAGACCGCACGTGGTAACGCATTAATTTCTTTGCTCTCATCGTTTTCCGGGAATCTAATAAGAAATGCCGTAATAATATTTAGTTATAAGTAATCAAGTATTATTAAATAGACAATCTTTTATTCTTTGTTCATTTTTGTGAAAGAAATCTTAAAGTATCTAAGTAGATACTTTAACCATCTCACCCTATCAGAAAACGCTAAAAAACATACCCCTAGTAATAAACTATTTAGTTTTAGATTGAATACAAAAGCTGGCCAAGAGCGAGACAGTTTTATAAATAACGTATATTTAATGGTTCCGTACCGTTTATAAAAATGCCAAAAATCACATGTTTGTTTTATGGGAGCAACCTTAAATATGTATTTCATTATTTTTTGAGAAAATTTTAAAAATACCTAGTTACCCCTATATCTTTACATAAGTACAGCCTGGTGACCGATAAACGGACTGACTGACAAACGCACAAATAAAGAAATGAAAGCCATAGGTCTTTCCGAATCATTGGGAATCCTCAAAACAAACAACTTTAGAAACTCCTTTCGTCTCTTAAAAATATCTATAATCAATGGTTAAAAAAAATACATTATGATTAAATCTAAGTACTGCTCAAACTCGATCCTTGAACAAATTGATTATAATAATTGCTCTGTTTATATTGGTATAGAGTTGATTGGAACTATCTTACAACGTTAACATTACCTTGAACCTTGCATAGTACATTGGTATTTAATATAATCCTACTAATATTATAAACGCAAATTTTTGTATGCATGGATGTTTGTTCCTCTTTCTCGCTGAAACCGCAGAATGGATTTATACGAAACTTAGTTCACCGATAGTTTATATCTAGGAAAACATAGGATAGTTTTTATCCCGATTTTAAGTTTTCGTGGGATCAATTTCGATTTGAAGCATGCATTCCCGCGGGCAACAGCTAATAGATAGTATAGTAGTAGTTAATTTAAATAGATCGTCGTAGGCTCACTTAAACATTAATTATTTTTTCTTTTTTTAAAACAACTAAGTTCTAAGGATTTTTTTTCCTTGCATAGCATCAAATTTCACAAACGTTCAAGTCATGTATAAAGACACTCAGATCAGAACAAGCATTCGTCTATCACACAAATTATAGTCCTCTGGGATCGAGCCCGTGACCATAGTAAGTTTAGTGTGATGAACTCAACCACTTGGCTTATTAGTTTACCTATTAAACAAGTATCCCTCTACTCAAAATACAAAGATAAAATCCGATCTGATTGACATCCAATAACTAAGCTCATAATCTTGTTAGCCTCAGTTCGAAAGGTCAATAAGCTACTGCTAATAGAATTTATGACAACCTACTTGGGCTCCATTGGATTATAACTAGAGGACCGAGCTTTTAAAATATTTCCAAACACAATTTGTGGGGAATTATTGATTTTATTAATATTAATACGTTTCATAGATGTTTTGGTATTTTTGATTTTTTGTCGTGTTTCGCTTTTAGTTTATTTTTTAAAGTACAATAAGATTATCCCGTGATTTTAGTTGTTTTTTTGCTAGTAATAGTGTATTACCTTGATTACGTTATAGGTACATATAAAATATATTTAAATTATACCTCTGAGCAGGCTATTTAACGACGATTCGCAGTCAAAATCGGCTGGGTGACAAATATATTTTAGGTATCCATCCTCAAATTTCAACACAACCATGACTTGGCACTGACCATTATTTTTAGAATTTTTGCGGTAAACATTTCAAAGGTCTACCCGTCACGGTTCTAGAGATTCAGTCTGGTGACAACAGCAACAGCCTGTATACCTATGGTTCCGTTTCTACAGATTGTTTACGAAACTCTAAAAACCCTTTTGTAACCAACAAGGTCAAGGGCAGTCCAGGCAAATAAGAAGCTTATAATAAATACACGTACGTTTATGTAAAACATTCCACGTAAACCATACTTCACCATCAACAAGATTTATGAGATAGGCGCGTTAGACAATCATCGCACAATTATTGTACAATGCAGTTCTGCCCTTGACTTAACACGCAATCAGTTGTATAATAGGCAATGTGTTAAATGTCAAACTTCACACTATAGCCGCAACGAATTCGTGCGCCGGTAAGTCTGGTCATGTTTCTATAATTATGTAAGATTTTTTACTTAATAACTTACTATGATATGTTTAAGTAAGACAGCTGTTTCTGCGGAAAAGAGACAGCGTTCTTCTGTATGTAGTGGCATCTCGCTCGCACCGGAACAGTCCTGTTTGTAAGGTTACATTACAGGTGTATTAAGTTGGTGACTTTACTTCTATAGTTCTTGCTTCAGTAGAAAATAGACCTTACGCGTATCGTTTCAAAGATGAGTTTCCTATCTCAGAGAAGAGTGATGGTGATTTTTTTGTGGTGGCAGTTGAAGTATGGGTTAGTAATTTTGTATATCTTCTACTGGGTATTTGTAACTTCAAATAGAGCTAGAATCGATCTATATATGATAGATCTTCATCATCATCATAGCCTTTATATCGTCCGCACTCTGTACCTCCAAAGCCTTCCAAATATAACATATAAAATATGTTTCTTTGTCTACGAATAGTATGTATGATATAAAGTAATTTTCCAAAAATTGTGTTTGAATCTGAATCAATTTCCTGTCTAAACGGAGTTACAGGATATTTATTTTGATAATAATGTAATGTAAATACTAATATAGTCTTCGTACAAGATAACAATGAATCTTTAATAACAGTAAGTATGGTACATCTTTCGAGATACTATAGGTATTGAAAGAAGTACGGAATAGATGAATTTCTCAATGATATTCTGCGTATTTTTTAGATTACTCTAGTAAAGTCAGCTTTGTTTAATGGCTTAAAGTTCATAAGATAGCAAATTGAAATTTGCTGTGAATTGATATTTTGCAAGTAGACCACCAGACCCCGCTCGTATTTCACATATTTCATCTGGGGACCTCACTATTTCTCTATGCCGCTTTACGCTATCACATTTCCATAACTATAAAAAAGGAATAATCTCCCAAAAGAAGTCTTTCTATCCATTAAATAAATACTTTGTAGAGCATCACCTCCATATTAAGTCAACAAAATCAACAAACACACACATACGCAATACAACGACTATTTGCCTTTACCATCAGATATCTGATCTGTATTAATATCCTCTTAATAGATAATGCTATAAGGATACTCTGTCATGGCACCGCCAGGCACTGGACAGCAAAAACTATGTGACGTCACACCTTTTGTTTTTATCTGGTATTCGTTAACTGTGGAGAAACAGTTGCAGTAGAACAAGTTCGTACAGAACTTTGTCACTATTCAATCTAATACACATCTATTAAAATAGGGATAAACACGATTTTACTGTCAATTTAAACATCTGATTATGATATACCTAATATTTTTTTTAGAACAAAAACGTACATCAGACTGCAAATAAAAACTGCTGAGCCTTACTTGATGATTTTTTTCGGACCCGGTAAGGGTTATTTCAAGTTAAATGAAAGAAGAATCACCAAAAAAAAATACCGATGAATTGAAAAAATTCTAGATTTTAAAGTCTATAAAAATAAAAAAGAAACATAATAATAATTTTAATGAGGTAGAGATACACATTTTGTTGAGTAAAGACTAAATATGGCGGTGTCGTTTAGACGAATTATATTTGGTAAAGTTTTATTATATTTAGTATGTTACCTTAATCTTTTTTTCGACTTGTATTTTTGCTTACACATATTTATCAGCATCGCCCGTTTAGTTTCGGACCCAACCGAAACCTATAATTACGAGAGCGTGAGCAATGCAAAACTACACTATAAAACCATACCGTTTTACTTAAAATAAAACCCCCTCAGACCCGCTTAACAAAATTAATTTGTAGTCATACAACTAAGCACCTATACAGAATTACATAACATTCTTAAGCCAACAAATCGTGTTTCCACGGTAACCTTTAGCGCATGCGCTGTGACTCATAACTTCTCAACTATGATATTCTTCAATGATTTAATACTGTGTTAGAACATGTTCTAGTCACGAGATTTAAGGTGTGTTCTGGGCTAATAATACCACTTAATTTAATTATTTGAACCTTTAGAACGCCGTTTGATATGAAGAACCATCCCTTATTTTGTTCAAGAATAAAGAATTTAGGAGAAGAAATTTGGAATACTAGTTGAAATCAAAACCAAAAAGTTTTTATTTAAAAAAGGCCTTTTTTAGGCAATGTTTCAATTGATGTCTCTTGTTGCGTGATGTTAAATGATCAGTCCTGAACTTTATTTAGAGCAACATACGATATATGATTTCTTCTTAAAGCTGAGGGCAATATATAGTAGCATAGGGCCTGACTTAACTTGACTCTTTCTTTCAATTCCTAACATCAGAAATCATTGATTTACTGAACATTTTGTATAGTAAAGATGATTACTAACAGCCACTTGATCATAAACAAGAAAAATGCTCATAAAATCTCTATTTCTATCAGTATAAAGATCAATTTCGTTTAACAAAACCGCATTGCTTAATTTGTCAGGTAAACAATTGCGTGATTTAAGAAAAAATCTCGTAATTAGCTCTCAGATTGGATTCTACTAGTTATCTGAGATTAAAGATGAAAAAATGCTCTTTTATTCAATTTTTATCGAATCTTATCTTCCGAATAGAAAAGTATAATCATGAAATTTAAAATGCTCGTTATTTTCATAACTTACAAGTAACCGTTCTAGTTGTAATATGATTAACCTAGTTTATAAATCTACACATTTTATTTCTGTATTATGTATGTTTATATAATATATGCAGTGCCGTATTATCCATAAGGCACTTTAGGCCAGTGCCTAGCGGCCCATTATACAGGGGCCCACCACTATGACTAGGGGAAAGCAGGCCCGACGAAAAAAATGAAACCACGTTAGAACCCCACATTATTGACACTATGCATCTAAAAAAAGATCGATAAATTTTTCACCGAATGAAAATAACTTGACCCAAGGGGGCGTCCACTTCTCGAGGCCTCGCTAGATCCGGCCCTGTATATATATATGTATTATGTTTTTAAAAATAGTGCACCATCTCCACCACCTCTGTATATACAACTTTCCTGTCCATCCAAAGGTTGTCTGGAAGATATCGCTTTTAGCGATAAGACCGCCATTGTACCCTAACGTTGTATGTATTAAGAATCACTGCTGCAATTCGATGGTGTACAATAAAGAATATTCTAATCTGATCTGTTTACAACATAAGTTTTATATCTCTTCATATACAAATAACACTCCTTTTTCACGTCGGGGTTCAAAAGTGAAGGGTGGGCGATACGGGGAGCTGTCTGTATATTTTGACGTTCAATAAGTGCTACCTTGTAGACTATTTTGAATAAATGGATTTTGATTTTGATTTTGAGTACTGAGCTGCTACCTACTACTCAAAAGCTCAGATTACGTCAATCTTATCAAATAATTATCAGCTCATAAGATGCCAACACTAAAGCATCTCCGAATTGTAAACAAAGCGACACTGCACATACATAAGCGGGCGACTGTACTTGACATCTAACTTGCATAGTCGACCAACTGGTACAATCGAACGCGCAAGTCTTCACTCTTACCTATTTTTACCCGACTGCCAGGAGGGTTATGTGTTTAGCACGTATCTTGTATGTATGTAATCAAAATCAAAATCAAAATCAAATCAATATCAAAATCAATCTCTAGAACCGTTGAATGGATTTTCACATTTGAGGTATCGTTAGATTTGTCTTAATAGCCGAGTGTTTTTAGGTAGGTGAAATATAAAAAAAAAAAACAATATAGCGGCTGTTTGAAGCCATAATGTGAGGAAATAAAAATAAATCTACCAGGCATATTAAGTGGGGTATCAAAATGAAGGATTTTAAACCCTGATTCTAAGTATGTACATAACTTGCATTTTTAATATTAAATAAATAAATAATAATAATAAAATTGCTAAATCAACCACATGACATAAACTCATTTAAGGAATTAATCCTAAACTAAAGGAACTTCGGAGGCATGAAATTAAGTGCTTCTATAATATGATAAATTATTATCTCTTTGCGCATGCCTCCGACTGCAATTCTGTTTTGAATTTTTATCTTGTTTCAGTCTTTTCAGTTGATTTTTAATTGTAGTTATCCGTGCAGGCGGGTTTTTTGTTTTTTAAATTATTATTTTATATTGTTTATACCCGACTGGTTAAGAAGCTTTATGCTTTTCAAATCTTAAGGTACTCTTAATGGAACCGGCTCACGATTGAATGACAAATAAATTATCTTTATTTTTATTGTTTTTGTAACTTTTTTTCCAAATTGATATACCTATAGGTTATGTTCAATATTCTCTCTTTTTGGCAGTTGTTTATTGCAGATATGCCAGTGTTGTTGTGTGTGTCGTAACTTCAGAATAACTGGAACGACTGTACGGATGGTGGAGTGGTTGCGGTCACCACGCAAAGCTCACTGTGCGCATCGTGTCTCGGATTCGATCACCGTTTAGGTCAATCATCTTTATGATCCGAAAAGCTTGTTTTTAGTCTTGGTGTCTTTGCGCATGGGATTCGAATGTTTGTTTACAGGTGAAAAATAAAACAATAAACGAAAAAAGACGAAAAAAATCGTGTCAGTACATCTCTAAAAGTTTAGCCAACTCAAGTTCAACAAGAATTCACTATCGATCCAATTCATATAATTTACAAACCTCATCTCTCTCATCTACTGCGCTTTCCTTATTAATTCAAAAACATTACAGTTACTTACTTTATAGTTTACTGTGTGGGATACGTCGGATATCGGTTGAAGCGGCACGTTTTAGAGACGGGAGCTTCTACTGAATTTAACACATTTAGGATCGCGCCACACACGCTGTGTCCCACGTGAAAACCGATGCGAAGCTATAAAGTTGTTTGTATTGAATTTCAGTCATTGAATCAACTGTAAAAAATCAAGACTTTTTTCTGGTGTGTAGCAATCTCCACTAGGGAATACCTAACCTAAAGCTAGATCGGTGTTTGCAAAAAAGGAGGTGGTGCGTAGTGATAAATGTCGTCTAAGAGAGAGTTAAACTTAGGTGCTATAATATACAACATTTTATGTTTTTTTTGTTTACGCGATAAGATTTACAACGTCAAATACTGATTTTTCATCTCTTGAAATGGGGTATAACAAACTACATAGCACATCATTGTAAATAAAATTGGGTAGGTAACGTGATAACTGACCAAGTTTATGAGGTCAATATAGCGTAATTTGAACCATATATGTATATTACTATGTCCACTAATTGCTGGTTGATTTTTTGTAGTCATTAGTGAGTAGCATGCGTGCGCAGCTTGCGGGCAAAAAATATTAACATTGAATTTAATTCTATTATATGTAGTATTAATATTTATTATTTGAACACTGGGCGAAGGTTTATTACGCAATGTTCGGTATATTTCTGGTAAGCCCAGAACCTGCCTATAAGTAGCCTGAACTGGTGCAATAAAAGTGATAAGCAGTCTAAATCACGTGATTGATCGAAATACGATGTCCAAATATTTGAGGGATTTCTAGTAACTTTATCAATTGTAGAGGGAAATACCCTTGTTTCAAGGAGTCCTCACAGAAACCAACCTCCTTGGGGGAGAAACCAGGTTGTCTCAGGCTCTCACTGACTTAACCAGAACTGCCGAGCAATATCTCCCGCAGTTGGTGGGTTGTAAGTTTGACAAGTTATAATTATTTATTCCCATAAATATAAACTTGAAAAAAGAGGAAAATAGAAGTAATTATAGTATACATAGCGATACAAGGAATCTTCTCGAAGGTGACTCAAGAACACAATGCTATGAATAAAGCTACCGACTGAGTTTACGGAGTTTTATTATATTGAGCAACAATTATTTAATCCCGTCCATTGACTTCAATCTCGCGTAGATTAACCAATTCTCACTGTTTATAGTACTATTGTGGACGTTGATAGAACATTCTAGAACAAAATATAGTTTGAATTTATCTAATTATATATTTGTTTGATTTCCACATCGAATACGTCTAGAGACCACCACGTCTTAAAGTGATATTATTATACCTGCGCAAGATGGCTGGCAAGATCTGGATGCGAGCAGCCGAAGATAGACCTCGATGCGTGCAATAGTCGAGGTCTATGTCCAGCAGTGGACGAATATGGGCTGATGATGATGATGATTATGGTTGTGAAAGATTGTCAGCGCAACACACTTCTTAGAGCGGCATGTCCTTCCCACCTGCAATGATTTTGCTTTGAAATGATTCGGTAGGGCCCCATTATGTTTATTCATCTTTCCTCGTCTTTAAAACGAGCAATATACCTTGGTATAGAATGTTAAGAAATGCGATACAAAGCCAATCAAATGCCTTATGCCTACATGGATAAAATACAGTCAAGTTTTAAATAAACCAGGTAATCCAACTATGATCTGCTAGGCTGAATAACGAAACTACATGATCCAGAGCACCACCCAAAAGCACACAAAAAATACATTAAATTAGTCCGTTTAGGAGGTTAAATTTCTTCCAAACATGATAGCTTTGTCTTTACCCATACCATTACCTTACACATACCATATTCGTAAATTACTAAAAACCTACCGCCATTTTCCATGAATCCTATAGCTTCACATAGCATCGCTTACCGCCGCATGACAAGACGGTCTTAACTTTGTAACTCCCTATGATAGAGACGCACCCGCCAAAGTTCTGCTAGTCAAGTTACACCCGCTATTAAGCCGAATCAAAACTTAAACTGTGATGGAATATTCTAATACTAAGCTTCATATGTTAAGTGAAGTCACTAGTCGAGTTAACATGTAAGTACAACTTAAGTGAATGTTTACTATAATATTTTATTTTTTAAACTATCTTTCTCCTAGCTAATATCATAAAGGCAAAAGTTTGTGAGAATTCATGAATTCCTTTTTAATATTTACCGTTAAAATACTGAATAGGTTATGATATTTTCTAAGTACAGAGGTAGATTGTAGCCCGAAATAATGCCTAATAACTGAAAAATAGCCTTTTGAGCTTGTAGTCTGTACGAGTTATTTGCTTTGTCTCACCGAAAATTAATTGAACACTGCTCTATACTTCGACTAACCTATTCAACCTCCATAATGTATTTTTTTTTAAGAACAAAAACAACTAAATAATTTTATTCCAATCATATTGTCATAAGATCCAATCTTTACCTTCCTTAGAATAAAACAACTCATAGACAAATTCCTACCACTTCTGACCGCGTCTGTACAAACTGCGCGTGAGTGTTTGAAGGTCACCTCACTGTGCAATGCAGCACGATCACGAACCAATCACAACACCAAAAACGTCATAAGCAGAACAAAGCACGCCACACGATCTTCAACCTTATTCCCTTGTAATAAGGAGATTTAAATAAATATGTATTTGTTATGGAGTAGTTAAAATGATACGTTATTTAAGTAATATTGTGATTGCAGCTGAATCATGGCGGTTTAATGGTAGTTTTATGGTGAACAGGTGGCATCTGCGACTTAATGTTATGTAAAGGTTTTCCGAGTGATGGAAAAGTTATGGAGATGCTATGTCGCAGTAAGCGTCAAGAATAGCTAGGTGTCAATCAAGTCTAGTATTGTAATTATTGGTAAAAAATAGCTGCGACTTATTAAATTAAAGGTGTACTGCAGGGTACAGGGTTCTCTACTATCTTCCCATGTCTCAGGATACAGTGCTATTATTTAAGACATTTCACAACTGCAACTATCTTAGTTTGGAAGGTGAAATCTTGATCAAAACACAACCGTTTACCTACTACATAAAGTATAAGATTCATAAAAACGACTCCCGCACTAAGGAATCTAATCCTAGCAACACAAATATACAAATCACATGCACAATAACACCCACCACATTCTACCTACCTTACATCCACAAATAATGACCACTTGATCCATATCGCATGCACTTTTGTACCAAATTAATTAAATAAATGGTCAATCTTTCCATTTTAACCAAAACCGATATCCAGTCATACCGCAAACTTTTGAATCAGAGTAGCTCGCGACCGAAACTCAGAATGAAATACATTTCAACAAATTTTAATTACGTCAGATATGTGTGGTGAGAGACATGTCATAATTAACACTTGATTATTTGTATTTTATTAAAATTCTGGATGTTGCCAACTTCAACCGCTGCAAATTGAAAATGATCCCTATGGAACATTAAATGGGGTTAAAAACTATCCTATGGTTTTGTAAGGCGCGATATTAAATGTAATGATTTTAGAAGGTCATTTGACTAATTCGCGTGCGTGACCAAATGAGGCTGTCTGGATATTTAAAAAAAGGAAATAAAAGAACAGAAAAAAAATATGAAAATTGGCGGGAAGCGAAAGGGACAATTCATGACGGGCGATTCTGGCGGGAGCATTGAAAAATACGTCTACGCTTGGTGTACGGTTTAAAGATTATTATAAAAGATTTAAGAAGGTGTGGTATCCGAATAAAGTTGTATTGTCAACAAAGGAATTTTATTAAAGTTTTTTGGTTACCAAATTTCACATTTGATGAACAAAAATCCATCCAGTCAAACACTTTCACATTTATATTATTTATAGGATTTTCAAAGGTCTAAAATAAAGTATTATGGGTTCATACGATTGTTGTCAACTCTAAAAAGTGATAATTGTATCAGCATCTCACAGAGATATATTAAAACAGTTGTGAAAGATAGAAGCCGTTCTACGCCTTGTAATGCTCTGTCACACCTCAAGAGCTACAAAACTTGCTCAGCTAGACAGGAAAGCAACCCTAACATAGTTATGAAAAGGCTAGGATCAAGATGATGACTTATATTCCAATATTTGTCACAGTCGCTCATCTTCTAACGATGCTTCAACGAAATAACCTCTTGTTACAAAGTCCAAACTTCAAAATAAGTTTGTTTCACATCCCTATTTACTCATTACCATCGCGTTGGTTTTCGTCACCTTCCTCCATGTTTCCTCATGCTGCGAGCCATCGAACTGGATAATTACATGATTATTTGGTTCAAGTTTTCATTGTCAATAGTCCGTTGGTAGTTTTTGTGGTTTATACAGGGTGTAAGGAACACCGTACCACCAAAGTCGCATAATGACTTTAAAATAACGTGTTAATTAATATTAAAGAAGTCGCTACCGTCGGAGATTAATATTTATAGATTTAGTCATTTTTGAGCACGCAATGAATTGGTTACCGCGCGAACCTTACGCTCAGCGTACGTACTTACACGAACTGTAATGTGGTAGGAGGGCGACACTCGGCGACACGATCGAAACATTCGAAACGCGCGCGCATTTTATAAAAATGTTGTGATGTAACGAAAAACAATCACAAAAAAAATACCAATCAATTTACACTATTCTGACTTCAATCTGTGTCTTGTGTATTATTAAATCAAACCTACTCTTACCTTAATCTCGCTCACTTCTAACCAGATAAGGTTCGAAATGTCCGCCATCTACGTGCACACAAATTTTGGCGCGGCGAAAAATCTGCTGCTGAACCCAGGGCAAAAAGTACCGCGTCCAGTAAATGTTCATCGCGAGACTTGCATTGCCACGTGCTTCGCCATAACACATTAGCATGTTGCCATTCTCCCGGGCGGTAAAATAACCTATCGAGCTACTAGGATCGTAATTTAAATAATACACACACAACACACGCACTTATATCACTTAACACAATAAAATTGTCTGCCTACACGATAATTAGTCCGCGAATTACCCGATTGCACATGCACATTCGATTAGCGTAAGGAACAAACTGAGTAAAAATAGGTACTATTTTGAAAAAAGCCGAACTTTCGGTTTTACCTTTGAGTAGTGTTGGACCTAGGTACCTATGATTCTTTATCGATAAATTACATGAGGTCGAAGTGAATATCGTAAAATTATTCTTGACAATAAAGTACTTAACTTAAACCTTTAAAATTGATTAATCACAAAATGTACTTTTGTGTAAGAACATAATTGTTTTATGTGACTGGAATAATTATTCAGCAGTTCGTAGGAAAAAAAATGATTAAAATTTTTAGGCAGGAATTTCATTAGTAGATGATGGATATTAGTAACAAAACAGAGTTTAATTTTAGAAAAAATAAATTATTGTTTATAACAACATGTTTTAGAACTACAGAATTCTAAACAATAACAAACTGTTAATAATAAAAGGTTTTAATAAATTTCGTAGTACGATAAGTTGATAAACGCTGAGAAAGTGATTTTTTATTTTATAACATGGAACCCGTGTAACAAAAATCGATGTACTATTTTATCCAGTGTCACAGGTACGTCACTCGCCGATACCGCTGTAGGTGTTTGTCGGCGCGCTGGCGGTGTCGACAAAGGCGGCTAGCGGTGCCTACAAAGCGCGCGGCTTTTTTTAAAGGAATAGTAGGCAGGATTACGAATAATGAGTGCGAGTGCGCGCGCAATAGTTGCGCTATCTCTTACGGTTGACGCTCATGTATTGGTTCGGTTTTGACGTCACTTTCGGTTAGATTTGCGAGAGAGCGATGACCGACGAGTACCTTTACGAATCAGCTGATCGGGAGCAGTTTTTAGTGTTTCATTTACATTGCCTTTTTTCGTGAAAACGGCTTAATAATTACTTTCGTTATGAAAATATTATTGAAATACGTAGGAAAAATGATTTTATGACACATAAAATTAAAAAAACGCGAAAAAAAAATGCAATTTTCATGAAAAGACCGATGAAAAATTCCAACGCAGGGGGGTCTGGAATCATGTCTAGAACTCAGGTCCCACGGAAAAGTCACGGTGTTCCTTACACCCTGTATAGTCTTGTTCTTGGAATAAAATTAAAAAACATACAATAGAATAAATTTATTTTTTTAAACATGTCAACTGCGAGTTGGACTCGCAACATTATGGGTTAACTGCAAATATAAATTTATTTGAAGTGTCTTTGTCTTATGGATTTTGTTAACCGTTAAATCTTTTCGTGCTGATAGTACAATTTAAAGTCGATTTACTTGCAATTAAAACGGTCATACACAAAAAAGGCCAGAGTAAAAACCTCTTTCTGCAAACATGGCACATGCAACATTAGTCATTATTTTTGCCGTTCATTTGTTTCACGTTAACCCTAAAATCTAAATGAAATACAGTCTAATAAGATCTCAATAACAAATGCTCTGAAATAGTATTTGCCCTTGTTTCTCGAGATTAGAGCATCAGTGTTGTGTGCAGCATGCGAGATACTTACAAAAGATTATGCGCATCTTAAATCATAATAGCTCGTCGAGTCAAGGTCAGTGAAATCTTCAGCGATTACCCTTAATTTGGGCAGTACAGTATGCACACAAAATATACTTAGAAATAAAAAGGAGCCCCTGTATTACCTTCTAGTAGGCAAAGGCCGATTGCCAAAATAAAAACTTGCATAAATTTTAAAATGAAAAAACGGAACGGTAAAAAAGGAATTTAATCCCTGTGTCACATGCACTATAATCACCAATCGAAGCAAAAACACTGAGCTGCAAGAGCGAGGCGCTCTCTATACGGTTTAGGGTGTCGTTTCTGTTTTACGCCCAAAAAAAATATTAAAGGATAATAAAAATCGAAAGAAAAATATTAGGCATCTCTCATTCCGGCGGGGTTGTCCGAAAAGATTAACCTTACCCCAGTGCACAAAAGGCAAAATAAGGAACATCTCTGGTTTTCGATCAGTAAGAATCTGACGCTCCGTCCCGCTCAACCTAAATTGGGCGGAGACATTTGATAATGAAAAAAGGCAGCTCTATTTCCCTCTCTTCATTTTTGGACTGTGTCTGTGTAACGTTTGAATTCACTAAAACAATACGTTATTTGTGACATATTAATCTATAATTCACATTAAAATTTCATATAATTTGTTTAATTAATGCACATTATGATAATTTTGCTATGGGTCGTCCATACCAATTTGGTTATTTATTAATTAGTCATATTATGTGAAGATAATGATTTAAACCCATTACTGTGCTGTTATCCGATACAAATGGGAATATTGTATTTAATTAAACATTGAAACCATTTTGTAAAGTAGTATAATAGAAAATTCTATCTGACATTGATCTTCACCAGAAACTGGCTTTTTCGGGAAACACATGGACAGGAAAATCAGAGAAAAGAAACGCCCTTAAGTCACCGTTGTGAGGATCTCGCTAGGAGGATATGGTGGAGCGTTCTGTGGCGGTCAGCCATCTGTCATTCGATCCTCGCGAAGGACAAGAATTTGTTTGATCCATGAATGATTCAAGAAGTTTGGTGTCTTATGTAACTTGAATGTTTTAATGAAGGATTTGGGTTTGATTGAGGGACTTGGATTCTTGTGTCAAATTTTGACGAAATTCCTTCTTTTTAAGAAAAAAATCTTCTCACACCCAAAATGATCTTTCCAGTGTATGGATCTAAAAAGTCATAGTTACGTCATTTGTCGAATAGAAAGTTCAAGTCGTTCCTATCCATTTGAAACTTTCGATTCTTTTTCTGTTCTTATATCATGGCAATACACATGGCATAAGACCTTATCTTTTAAGTTGGTGAAACCATTAAAATATTAACATTAACCTGTCGGTCTGACGGTGTTTCTACGTTTACACGCGATCTCGTGAACGTGTACGTTTGGTACGTTGCATAATGCATGACGTGACCTTGACCTCGGCACCCATCTGACCTCCTCTGCGCACTTAGAATAAACATATCACGCTATTAAAGTGAGCTGAGGTGTAAATCACATGTGTTTATATCTCAAGCATAGTTTGTTAAATTTTTAATGATTTCTTTGTATTTATTTATTAGTTGCTTTTCCACACTTACTTTCTAAAGTTGAATGTTTGCAAATGTGTGTGTTTGTAGCCTCTTTACTTTTGAACGCCTTGACCAATTTTGGTGAAATTTCTTATGAAGTTAGCCACCTGCCGAAAACTATTACCGATATTAGTTAAACTGCTGTAGAGTGTTTTCAGTCCTCAAGAGCCGAAAGTAGATATCACCCGGAAAAACAAAAAAAGTTATAACTGAACTTCACCTAAAAAATCTAGAAAAATATGTTTGCTATTCATTGAGAAAAAGAGAAGAAAAAAATACTTTAATTATTTAGACTACAAGATCTTATTACTTATATTTAATTAGCATAAAAAGCGCCTGAAGGCAGGCTTTGATTGTTCCGTTAAACTTCAGAGCTATACAAAGCATCGATGCTATGTAACATTTGTACGTTCAATGTTACAGAAAAGAACAATCATTAAAATAATTACAAATACGACAAAAGAACATTATTTGAAAACGAAAACAAAAAAAAATCGACAATATATTTATTCTTTCTCGAAATATCGTCCGATAGACCCAATTAGTAACGAATCAATAGTTTTAAAGGCACCTTCTTATAAATTTACCTCATCATTGCGGTATAATTAATCCAAGTCCGACGCACTACCGCCGGCCGTCAAGCCACCCCTTTACCTTAAAAAAGTACTGCAGTGGGTCAGCGGCTAAAAATCGATGCAAGGAGTATAATTTCGTCCGTTGTCATGGCAACCAAGGTGTATACAAACCTTGGTTTGCTGTTTGTGTTATGAAGTATGTGCTTTTTTAGGTGTAACATGAATTGAGATTTTGAATAATGGATTTTTTTATTCTGTAGATGAATTTTATTATACTTTTTGCAAGGGTAACATTGGTAATTGACAATCTTAGTAGTTTAGCAACTATTGAAATACATACGCCTCTAACTCTTGAAATTGGCACGCATATTATGTATATTGACTATTCTTCTAGTATACCATTGCTTTGGAAAATATTCTCCTTTTCTTTTAATACTAATTATTAGACTTTTTGTTTTTTTTTTTAATTTACATATTTTTCTCCGTGGGTTTTTTATTTAAACCTACACCACTTGGTTGGTTTAAATCTTACGTACGTGTCTGTAAACCTTTTTACTTCTAAATGCGACAAACATTTTTTTTTTCAATACTTACGTAAATTACGAAACCAGTTTCTAACCCATCATTTAACCGAAAACAAATAGAACTATGACCTAATCCCTCTAATAGTTAGGAATAAATTAAATACTATATTTCGTGTGCGGCGGGTCCGAACGTGTTTCATTGGTTATTGCTGGGATTCCAGACTAATCCCGTCCTAGATAATTCTATGCCTAGGTATAAATACTGTAGATTAGTATGAATATTTAGGAATAGGAGTTATGCATGAAATAGATGCAACTAGCAATTAGTAGACCTCGTAAAAGAGTAATATATACAAACATAATCTAGGAAAATTAAAATGTCTATCACGGTATATGATATACAGCCTGTTAACAAATAAACAGCGAAATCCTAAACAATCCTAAAAACTCAAACACTTTACCTATACTAACCTGCATACCTTTAATCGATCTTTAAAACTTTGACCGGCATCCAATCAAACCTGCCCCGGTGTTATCAAGCACTACAAAACACCCCCTATACCCCCCCCCCCCCCGACAGCTGTCTCCTCCCATCCCCTCCCTGGCGCTGCGGGAACAATTTATTTGTCATTTTTTATAACACGTGGTGACGGTGCTGCGTTTGATCCCGAATTTTCCCTTCAGGCAAATAGAAGAAATTTTAATGTCAATATGGAAGTTTGGTGCAGAAGTACAACTAGAAGATTAAGCATCAACGAATCGATTCCGCCTAGCGCGGTCCACAGCTGGACATTGGCATTGGAACCTTTCGTCATCACCACTTCGGCTTGGGCTTAGTCCCACACTGCGTTTGCCGATCCGTAGTCTCCATTGAAGGACTTGGGAACAAATCCGACGTTCGAGGATTTGGTAGTTTGAATCTTGTATATTGACAGATGCATCTAAAAATAATTAAAATTAAAATTGCAAAAATAGCCGAGTAGTATCGGAAACAAAATACATTGTGCATGATGTATCACGAGTACAATTCTCTCGTAGGATAAGCGGTAACCCCCGGATCGTCGGGTTTCATTCGTTCTTAAGGGAAATTTAACCTTGTTCTTCTGTTATGTACCTGTACGGTACCCCGAATCTTTATTGTTAAGCGACGGACGTCCGGGCCCTCGGTCGTATTCAGTTTGTTCCGTGCCAAACGATTGTGGAAACGTAACGTGAATTTGGAGCTTTCCTTTGAATATTATGCTATTTCGGCGGTTCAGAGTTTTCAATGGCCTCGTAAAATTGGGACTCGGGTTGGTTTTAAGTTGTGTTTATAAAGTTAAGTACGCAATTAGTTTTAAAAGATTTCCTTATTTATAACAAACAGACGGCTGAGTTATTGCGGTGCCTTGTTAACTTCTGTATCATTAATACATGTACGTCATTTTCTGAATGCTTCAAAGCACTACATGACAAAATATACGCATATTCTGCTATCTAAAGAATAGATAGAACAGATTTTTTTTTCAATAACGCCTTCGTGTAATATTGTAGCAATTAATGCTTGAAGCTGGACTCATGTGCTGTTCGGTGCAGATAATTTTCGTCGATGATTTACAATTCGTCGCATTGCTTCTAAGTTTCAAAAGGCGTTTGATACGGAATACCTAAAGTTTAAATCAATACTAATTACTAACACAAGCCTTAACAAATATCTTCTCATAAAATAGGGAACCATTGATGATCGCCTCACTCGAAGACTATCGTTTGTCAGAGGTATTCTAGCATTATTCACAAAGTACCTACAACAGCCCGGATAGCCGAGGTATAGGACACCACGCCAAACCTACTGTATGCGACGTGTCGCGGGTTCGTTCCCCACGAGTCTTTCTGTCTGGGACAGTTTGGCTGTCTATGTGCATGTGAGTTGAATGTTTATTAAACCTCAGTGACATAAAGAATTCATTGTTTAAGCGAGAGTCGTTTAAAAAAAAGGTAGAAATAAAGCCCGTTACATCCGATCTAAGACTGATTTTTGCTCGGCTCTTCTACAGAAAGAGACTGTTGAACAGTGGGATTGTTACAAACCGATATTACTTCTCAGTTTCTTTGTAAGTTTATGCGCAAGTCAGACATCACTACAGTTCGTCAAACAAGTGTTAATACAGCCTGAAAGCCATCATAAATCATGTCAGAGTTCAAAACAGGCCCACAGTGCGTAAACCTTTGTCAACCTTCAGCCTCGACGATGTCAACGCAATACCTACGTGATTTCATATCTATGTGCAGCTTTAAACTGTTAAATCCTGAGGAATAAAGCTCTCTCAATATACATTAGTATAGGAAAAATTGTATGGGTCGGGGATTGCCTAACTTTTGAATCTAATGCTATAAAGACGTCGCTGACAAAAGCATTGACAAAAATATTATGTATTCAATTAAAAAGCTAGCCAGGCCACGTGCGATTCGGACTTTCGACACTGCAGGTGCAAGCTAAATAAGCGAAAGTTTATCTTTAGATATTGTAGATTACTGTAGATTTTCAAAAATTGGTAATATGAACTTTACTTGTCATTTTTTAAGCTTGCTGCTGTCATCATATGTATGAACTTACTAACTGTGTGTACACACACACATACACAATAATAATACGATAGAGCATTACAGCGGGCGGCTTGTTGTATTATAACAAGGACATCCTGGGCAACACGATACCAGTTAGACATAGTTTCTTCTAGCTTAAATAACAGCCGGTATCCACAATTTAAAGAGCTTTCCGAAACATGGAAGAACTCATTATGACACACAAACATAGACACCCAACCAGGGATCGATCGCATCAATTTTAACTTTTGCAGTTGTAGTTTAAATTTATCATTACTATTTTAGCTCGTAGAACAGGCGTCTCTATGTAATTTCAACATAACATTTTATATTAATTTCATTTTAATGAAATGCCATGGGCCAATTAAAATGGCATTACCTTCATACGGTCTTACTATACAGTATGTATAAATAAATAAATAAATGCGGACAACATCACATACATTGTTCTGAACCCAAAGTAAGTTGCTAAAGCACTTGTGTTATGGAATTCAGATACAACGAAGGTACCACAAACACCCAGACCCGAGACAATGTAGAAATGTGAATTTTTACATTGACCCGACCGGGGATCGAACCCGGGACCTCAGAGCTAGCGACACCTTGAAACCGGTGCGTACGCCACTCGACCACGGAGGTCGTCGAATAAAAAAGTATAAAAAATCCGATCCTTGATTGACATACGCATCAATGTATAAGTGATTGAAAGACGAGCTAAAAATATTAAAAAAATATAAGGTCTTCACATACCATAAAAATGTATTTTTTTAGCACAGCATTAATGAAAAATGTTTCGGAAAATTCCATAACTGACAAAACCTTTTTAGAGATTTTTAGATTTATTAGTTTCCTGTGCAGCCTTTAGGTAATCTGAACGATATTATTTAAAATTAATTAAATTTATCGGGGAAAATGATTTTGTTTTCTACCAATAAATAAACATAAATACTTGTGTTAGTAATTTTACGTTACACGACAACCCCTAATTGATCACACAGATTTTTGAACACATACTGTATACTAAGTACTTATGCCTAGGTAATGACGCTTGAAAAATTAATGACTTTATTTGTGGAGAGTTAATTATTGTCAATAAAACATAATATTATAGTTTTAATCCCAGTACAGTCGCGTAGATATTATTACCGCGGTATAGTCGTGTTTACTTCACAATATGATCAAAAAGTTTTTAATGTATTTAGCTTTGCTTTACTTGGACTATCATTTTAATATGTGTTATTCTGAACCTGTAAGTCTATGAAACTAGTTATTTTTGTCATTGTCATAATTTCAGACCGGAATCACCCAGTGTTAAGTAACTATAGGCCTCCCATTATCAACCGACTTAAAAAAATAGTAGGTTCTCAATTCGACAGTATTTTTATGTTTGTGCCCCCAGAACTTAGGACTGGGTGAAGCGATTATGTTGATTCTTGTTTCATTTAACGTGAAATTATGGGATCCCATTTATATCCATAATTTCATCAAGCCTTGACCCTTTAACTTTTTTTATTTTTAGTCGGTTGTGTTTGATCTTTTCTTTTCTTTAATTCTCATTATTTTTTCTGCTCTTTCATATACTGCCTATGCTAATAAATAGTTTTGTTTTCGCTACCACATAATTATAATTAACAAGAGAAATAATTAATCATGAATTATTTTTCAGGTATTGATCATGAATTATTTAATTTAAATAACAATTTTTCAGTTGACGTACATAAATACTGAGCACCCCGTGGTCACATATGTAGACAAGAATGTCTTCGAATACTTCAATTTGACAAATCATCGAATGAACCGGCACGACCCCAGATACTACGTTGGAATAAACACCAAGACGTTGGTTGTAGTCGGTAACAATATAAAGGTAATTCTTTCCTTTACTATCTACTATCAAGCTTACTTTCTAGAGGAAAAGAAGTCTGTCAGTATTGACATGTGTTTTTTGGGGGCCGCGATAAACAGAAAAGACTTAAGACGAGGATGTATCAAATAGTCCAAGTCTTGCACGCTCCCTGTCCATCCGTGTATTTTTTGGTCATGTGCGCCCTTCCCAAATAAGTTATGGGTAGGACTTCTAGTCTGCTAAGAGTTATCGTCTTCGTTTTTTGGATTTGTGTCACCCTGGTAGTAAGTTACGAATGCGATATTTGAGTCAATTATTTTTTGAGCAAAAACAATTGTATTTTATAAACTTTCATTTTATCTCTAACATCCCTGAATATTTTAAATACACACTTTAAAAAATAAAAGAATATTATGCCTTTTCGGGGTAGTTGTGCTATCCCGCGTGGATGGTAGTACGGAGTATGGAGGTTTTTGGAATGCCTTTGCCTAGTAGTGGGGAACAGGAGGCTTAATTTAGTAAAATAAATGCAGTTGTGAAAGCAGAACACCACTCCATGCCGTGTTATAAGAATTGAAGCTGGCCTTTCGGACAAGAATTCTATAAAAATATTAAATACTTATAAAATAATACACATATTGTTACTTTCAGTTGGACTTCTATTTCTACCAGTTCCTAACGAACAGGTATCGTCCGAGTTTCATAGAGATGCACTTTAAATTCTGTGAACTTGTAGCGGACTCGTTCATTGGAGCTACTTTGAAACGAGCCTTCAACGACAGGACCTGTCCTTATCCTCCGGTAAGCAAAAAGAATTGAGATATTGTAGTACATCTCTCTCTCTCTCTCGCTAGTACGTACTCTCTTCCACAAGGAGATACAATGAATTATATATGGTGGTAGGCTCCGTAATAATAAAAATGAAGCACTGTAATTAATATATACTTACAACGTTTTTTGACATTATAAGATACCTTTCGGTAGATATAGCGGTAGCAAAGATTTCGAAAAAAAGATGTTAGTCTTCTCATGTAAACTGTGGTCATCTGGTATGAATAATGATTTAATACAGTAATTCCGTGTTTCCATCATTATACATACTGACACCAAACGGAAATGACATGATTAAGTAACTGACTCCACTCCAGCGGAACTTTTCATCAGATAATAACAAATTACTTTGATGGCACCTCATCAGTTTCGTATCAAGCAAGGTTTAATCTGTATTACCTTATATTTATTTACCAAAAAGTATTTTTTCCCGTCACTGTTTATCAATGGTGTAAATTACTTCGAAAAAGTCCAATTCTTACCTCGTGATACAAATTCACATATACCTAAATCTGCTAGATCACCACGTCACCACGACATAATTCATCCGCTTACTACAAATAAAACGAAATTTCTATTTCAGGGTATTTACGACCTTGAAAACCTGTCCCTAGCTTACGTACCAAAAGGCTTTCCATTCACAAAAGGCCGTATTATCTGCAACCTCACGATGACCGAGCGGTCTGGCACAACCAAATACGTTGGACACGGATACATTGACATAGAAGTCAAAGTGGCAAAAAATATTAATCGGGAAAAGAAACCCAAACAATAAAATATATGAATAACGAAAATTGTGTTGTTTTATTATCCTGTTTAACCAAATGACGACGGCAATAAAAATATTTTGCATCTGGAAATATCAACTGTGAAAAATATTTAGGTAATCATTCGGTAACTGTATGGTGTACTCTGGTTGTGCTTCAAATATTTTACATGTACGTCTTCTTTTTCTTATAGGCCAGATAGGCAGTCGCTCCTTATAAAATGAAGAAGGAAGACCTTATAGGGAGAACTTATAGAAAGTATTTAGGTGCCTCCGGTTAGTCTGGAAATCGACCAAAATATAGTCGGGAAAAGGCTAGAATGACGATCTTCTTCTTATAATGCCGTCACTTTCGGAGGTTGGCAATCATTTCGACTATTTATAATATGTACACTGCCGTACGGAAGTACGACCCACTACCCATAACGTAGATTTTACATCCAATAAAAATACATACTCGTCGTAAATATCTCATTTGCAAAAGGCATAAGACAATCTCATGCAGAAAACTGACTGAGTGACCCTGCCACTCCCGAAAAGAAATCAGTTGCAGTAAAAAAGGCGCACTCTAGGCCCTGTAATTCGTCATCTCCCTTCCACTATAGCCTCAGATTAGGTGGCAGGTCTGTAGTATAAATTGAACTGCATTTAAACCATCGTATGCATAATAAATTACACAGTTTATGTAACAGACATGATCGCATGTTTGATGTATCTAATTTCCCTATACCAATTACCTCATCGCTAAATTGGTATTTGTTGGAAAATGTTTGCACAGCGGTCAAACATGGGATATCTAATCAATTTCCATTTTAGATACACTGTTTATATTATGGATCTTTGATTTGTAATTTAAGCTGTGCTAGCCGCGGCAGGGTCAGTTAGATGGCTGACTATTAATGAATAAATTGATATCCTCAAATCTTCGGTCTTTTAAAGAATAGAAAGAAAAAGTCAAATTAGCAAATATAAGATAAATTATCAATTCTCCGCCAGTTATACCAATATTCGTCATCTCCCTAAACGTTACCCAAAAACCATAAGTAGGTCAGAATAGATGGTCCATATTTGTCGTAAGATAACAGGGCTCAGGGTATTGTGGGCAACATTTGAGCCGTGTAATATACACAAAACAGGCTGATCTCTTATAGAATGTGTACCTTTCATATTTCATGCAAAAAGGTTCTTACGACAGCCGGTGATAGGGTAAATACAGATCGACGAACAAGATTACGAGGGTGCGATTATTTTTGTGAAGCTTAAACGATTTTTTATTGATGGTTGCCTGTCGCCGTCAGCAGCGGACTATGAAGTGTTTTTTATGCCGTTTAGGAGTAGTTTAAGGACCTAGACATGTTTCCACAATCAGCATTAGGAATAACTCTGCAATGATACTTATTAGGAATCATATTATTTTAATGTAATATAATATAATATAAATATAATAATAAAAGACTACTTATAAACGTCTCATAGCTGGGCATAGGCCTCCTACCATGCAGGGAAGGGTTGAGCATAGATCACCGCGCTAGCTCACTGCGGAGTGGCGATTTCAGATTCCAATATTTAGTAGCCAGATTTTATTACGATGATCCCTTCATTTTTAGTCAGTCGTGTCTTAGAATGATTAAGAAAGTATAACATCTAAATGTCACATTGGTTCTTGGCGTTTTGATTAAACCTACGCCTTTGCATACAAATCCATTCAAAGAACCACAAGGAAAGCAGATTATTATTTCAACGTACTCCATCAAAGTACAGATACCATAGTTTTTAAAAAGAAGTAGTTATCGATTTTTTGATAGCGTAAAAGTTTCATTATTGAAAATAGAACAAATGAACCTACGCGCATATCTATAACAAGTCTTTTTTGTTTTAAAACTATAAAGGGTCTATAGAAAATTTATTTCTATTTAATATTATCGAAGAAAAATCGTGCGTCCGTATCCAGCCTTATTGTTATGTGACCTAAGTATACCGCTATGTACTTTAATATGAGTTTTTTTTACCTAAATATCTTTTGAATACCTCGAAATGTGTTCAACACACAAAAGAAAAGTTTCTCCGAGTGGAAAAGTATATGCTCAGGTTTACTTGAAATCTTAGAATGGGAAATGTAGAACAATGATGGAATACGGACAAATTTCTTTGTCATATTGTTTGTGTGTTTTGTAATTAAGTAAATTTGCTTCCGGCTATGTATGTATGAGGTAAATTATTTGGTGGTACCTTTGAGCATTTTTACGACGTGTCTTGTTTCTTTATTCTTTCAAAATTAACAACTTGATGCTAAATTCCAAAGACTCATAACCGATGGCTTTAGTATCCAACGGTTTTAAACTATGGAAGTGTTCGGAAGTAAATGCAAGTAGTATTCATTTCCATAATTTAAGAAGCAATAGTCGCGCTAGCACCAATGAATGAATCCAAGTGACTGGTTTATGTTTTAATCAATACATATTTTTCATTTGTTTTGATCGCATTCCGCAGTCTTTTAAATCCTTATGTAAAAGATTATATTAAGTATACATATACATTAAACATTAATAGACTCCACATTTCTCACTAATTAATATTTCAGTATTCAGTCATCACTGTATAGTTATAGAAAACTTCAATAATCAGCTAATAATATATATTCAGGAAGATTATCTAATTGAACCACAGTCCTCGTATTCACGCTACGATGCCTGATATGCCCCGCAACTTCAATCAAAGAGCTTACAAATACCAATTTCTGTTCAAGATTAAGAACAAAGGCCCTTGATTGATCGTACCTTTTATTTCGTAAATCATAAATTCAAATCCTTAAATCTCTAAATCCTTAATAAAACGGAGGAATATCTCATTTCCCCGAAGATATTAAGCGTTCGTCTCTATTTGATTTAATAAATAGGTAAGGTGAGCTTTATAAGTACAGTCAGCCGGAAAAATTACTTAATAGAACTGGTGTTCAAAATAGTTGAAAACGTGTGGCACATACAAAAAATATATATATCATCATTGGCCTAGCCTTTTCCCAACTATGTTGGGGTCGGCTACCAGTCCAACCGGTTTCAGCTAAGTGTGTGCCAGTGTTTTACAAGGAGCGACTGCCTATCTGACCTCCTCAACCCAGTTACCTGGGCAACACGATACCCCTTGGTTAGACTGGCTGTCAGACTTTTTCAAGCTTCTGACTATCTGTAACGACTGTCAAAGATGTAGGAATAAAAGCCGGGACCCACAATTTAACGTGCCTTCCGAAACACGGAGGAACTCGTTATGACAAAAATGGTCACCCATCTACGGACCAACCACGTCAAGCATAGCTTAACCTGTGATCGAATCACTTATGCGGTTATAGCTTAGCCACGAGCTCCTCAAATATATATATATATATATATATATAGTATATAGTAAGTACGCCATTTTTATTTCAAATCATAATATGTAAACTTTTTGAAACGAGAACAAGCACCGACTAATTATTTTGTAGTTTCGTAGCCTGTTTTATCATCAATAAGTTCCGAAACACTCAAGAACTCGTTATGATAGAGATATAGATGGTCACCCATCCGCAGACCGGCCGTACCAAGCGTAGCTTAACCTTTAAAAAAGAACTTACAAAATCAAAATCAATGAACTGCTATTGTGCTATTGGGAAACAAAATAGTCTTGACACCTACTCAATACATGTCATACTGAACATCAAGTCCTGCAAGATTTTGATAAATATTGGCTTCAAATCCAATTGTATTGACCGACTTTCGTTGCTCATTGTACGGGGCATTTATCTATTATTAGCTTCGGTTGCCTTTTGAAGACTTCTCCGATGCTTTTGTAGATTAAAAGCATGTTTGGGCTTCCTCAGTTGAAACCGTCGTAAGCCGAAAGATAATATAAGAGGACAATTTTTGATAGTGTTAATAAGCTATTTTTTTATTAGTTACTTTAGACAAATTGCATTTATGTGTTGATAAACGATAGGTAAGATCATGTTCGGACAGATTTCCATATGAAAAAGCTTTCTTCCTTTCGTATGTAGTTTATGTACAACTTGATGCTACAGTTTAAACCCTCTTTAGGCTTTTGACACAGCTAAACAAAACCATTGGTAAATGTTCTCCCATCTTAAAAAAAAATCTATAAAATACTGCGTAACTCCACTAGTACAATAACATAAAAAAAACGATACAACAAAAATAATAACGAAATCACAACTGTACCTTATACTCAACCTTCGACCACAATATATCACAGGGCACATATTTTAAATTATAGATTACCAATAAGTTCCCACTGATGGGAATTGACTTCATTGTGACGTCGGCCGGTGGGGGGCAGTAAAGCCTACAATTTCCTGCAGGGCGCCACCACCGAATAGCTCATTTCCGAGCCGTTCCACCGATGTGAGCGATCGACTGTGTTGTAACCATGATCTTTGGTTATGAGAGGATTATATTATATCTCTGGACACTGTGTCCAGAAATAGGACCTAGTGATTTGTTCCTTAGCTCAATACTATATGTCTAAACGCAACAAATTTTGATTCGAAATAGCTACTTTGTGATAATTCTCAACAAAAATCACGTTTTCCCTTGCAGTTTATCATAAAGTAGGTATTTAGAGTTTTTTTTTCTCATAATATGTGAATTATTGTATGTCCTGTTTTTATTTGGGATCGAACAACAACGCGATTCGCGCAATGGATTTTGGTGCGGTGAACTCTGCCATTTAGCTATCTGTGCAGTCTCTGATATCGTCTAGTCTTAGTACAAAAATATTGAAACCAAATTATTCATAGATTATTATTTATTGTTCAAAATCGAGCAAATGTTCTTAAAAATATGTATTTCTTCCTATTAAACGTCTTATTGTTTATTCCCATAGTGTCCCGATATTTTGCCAACAGATGGTGTCTCTTCACAACATCGCCCTGATCTCATATTGAGGGGACAATAGGCAATTTATTGCTTCGAAAGTAGCGTGTATTTTAGTAGCGGAAACAGCTTTTCTGCAGGATTATTTTTTGTGTGAGTAGTTGCTTAAAGTTTTCAACTTTCATATTTTCTTAGTTCTTTGAATTTTCTATTTGTTTTCTTTTGCGTTTAACTTTCGTTATGATGTCGTAGGCTAGAGAAAAGAAAATAATGGGGTTAATATATAGAAACCTCTATGCTGTTTCTTTTCACATCATAAATGATGGAAAAACTACTTCTTGTAGATGTTCTGCTTGTCATTTCACATAGTAAACTATACTGTAATATGTATCTTGTTATTTTGGATACCAAAACGATCATAATCTACAAGTATTTCGTTGTTAAGTCTACTCACGCCTTTCTCATTAAGAGAATTTGGGGTTTTCAGCCATTGTGGATGTGGAAGAGAATTGCTGCTCTTTTATAAGAATAATGTTACTTCAAGACGTGGTGGTAGACCCTCTAAAGACCAAAGCAACACTGCGATGATAAAAACAATGATGTTATATTCGGTCAACTTGCAACCATTTAAAACATTTTGTAAATAGACCGAAAAGCATATTTAACACACGCACACTTATTAAATGTTCAACATTTCAAAAATACTGATATTTATGACATACAAAAACGAAATAGTTTATTCCTCGAAAAGGATAAATCACTTTTACATTTTATGGCTAACTGGCTACCTTTAAAATTGAAACTTTTACGGATTTTTTCGCGGTTTAATTTTAGATTTTAGTTCCCGACGTTTCGAAACCTTTGCAGGTATCATGGTCACGGGCAGACTGAGATGGCGTTCTTCCTGACAGCCATCTCAGTCTGCCCGTCATTTCAATGTCTAACATTCGCGTAAACCTAAGAAACCACTATGGCTACCTTTAACTTTTACTTTCTTTTATTCAATAAACAGACGAAATTATTATTTTACGTAATTACTGTCTTTTAAGAGTCTTTTTAATTTCTAATACGTTTATATCGCAACTAAACCTTATAAAGTGTTTGTGGAGCTAGCCCCCGGTGTGTGGTATATTAAATTCCCGGCTGACTCTCCACGCTACGCTGGACTTAGTTCATAAAAGTTTAAGTCTAGATTTTAAGTCCAATTTCACGTTCACATAACAGTTACGTCTAACTTTCAAATAAAGAAAGCTATTACTAATTTTGACTCAGCAATGACAATAGAATTAAAATTACTCGAAACTAGTAAGTAAAGGTTCTAACTCAAAGAGCGAGCGATTTATTATATACGGCTAAACTTATGACAGATCGAAGTCACGTGACTTATCGAAAAGTAATACAGATGTCATTTCCATATATTGGGCATTGTTTATTGACGTTCACGATTGTATAAATGTGACTTGAATAGTAATGCTTTGTATCTTAGAAATTAGACCAGAAAGATAGACAACAATTAACAACAGAACGAAAGATGTTTCGATGATTGAAGCACGAAAATCAAGGTTTCTATATTGTTTCAATTTCATGATTTTATATTTGTGCTGGGCTCTGAATCTTTTCTTTCCTCACACTCACAAGCCTCACAAGCCTCAAGGATGGCCCACGCAGCTATCCAGGCAATCAGAAATCTATATCTATACTAATATATAAAGCTGAAGAGTTTGTTTGTTTGAACGCACTGATCTCAGGAACTGCTGGTCCAAATTAAAAATTATTTTTGTGTTGAATAGACCATCCATCGAGGAAGGCTTTAGGCTATAAACCATCACGCTGCGACTAATAGGAGCGAAGATACAAGGTATAAATCATAACTTATATCTTCTACCCACGGGGACGAAGTCGCGGGCAACAGCTAGTAGCTAATATATGTATGTTCCTTCATCTATCCTTAAGATTATTATGAAACCTGCTATACAGTAAGCAGGTTTCATGAAAGTTACAATGAAACTCTAAACATTGTTCTAATTATTATCTCCAAATTGGATGTAAGGTACCTAATTTACAATCATTTGTACAATACATGATTAACATCGGTGTAACCAAGAATAATGGCGTAACCAAACAATTACTTAGGAGCGAAGTAATTACACTACTACAGGCATATGTGAGTCTTTGCTGAATTATCTATGCCCAAAACTTAGCGATCTATGTATATGACTTAGGTAGGTATATCAATCTAGGTCAGGTTTTTTTCGAAGACTTATAGGATTTGATAATTGTTCTGTGTAAGATATAGGTGGCCAAGTGTATCAATCAATCAAAATCAAAAGTCATTTATTCAAATTAGGCTACTAAGGATCTTGAAGGTCAGATTACGTTGGACAGCAATCAGTTACGCCTACCCTTCACCGCTTCCTAAGTGTTTTTGCTGAAAGAAGAAACGGTGAAACAAACTCACAACGCAGCACGCTGTCTTTCCGTTTACAATATTATAATAGATACTCTATTTTAATATTGTAACAACAAAATAAGTGTGTAGGCACGTGTGTCTAAATGACCCATTGTTGGGAAAGCTTCTGCCCACTCATACAAAGTCTGCGTATATCATAACACTTTTTCACTATATTTACCTGCACTTTCTTCACTTACTTCGATCATCGCAATCATTTGAATGATCCACGAATACTTGTTCTGAATCTAGGTGCCATGTGACCCTCGCGTCACTTACATTAAACTCCTTAGTGTGGGCAGCTATTCTAGAAACTATATAGCCCTTATCAGTAACATGGGCATACAAGCTAGTTCTATAGGCAAGCAACTCCATTGTTCGTTTCAAAATACTCTCTAAATACAAGGCAGAATTGTACATCCAATGATTCAGTTTAAATCATACTATAGGTAACTAACAAAGTACAAAAGTTGGTCTAAACTGGTTCCGAAGTTATCTTGATAATATCGTGACAAATTCTCCGAATCCAAAGTTGTCAGTTGTCACCTTTACAAAACGGTTGTCCGTAGAAACTCCGTTATCGGTGACCTTAGCGAAAAGTAATCCCCATTTACACAGAACTGCGACAATGACGAATAGCTTTCAACCCGAATAAATGGGTCACAAACCCAACAGTGGGGTAAGTCTACGATGGAAAGTCGGCGATGAAATGATCAGTTATTAGCCGTTTTTAGATGTCCTAAGAACGAAGACGTCCAAGCGAATTTAAATTTTATTTAGTTACAAATAGGATTTATTGCGCTTCAGAATATCAGACGATTACTCTTTTTATTCTGTTAGCTTTTGGTTTTAATATCAGATATAGAGTCCAAAGTAACGGTCTATTGTGTACAAGGATGTGGCAGTTTTAACTTATAGCGTTTATATAATATTATTAGGAAGGCCTCAGAATGGCTCATCTAGGGGAAGACTCAAAGTCACCAATTAACACTACTTCAATAAATCGAAATGCTCAGTTCTTTAAACGATAAACATGGCAAACTCATACATTCACAGAGTCATACATTCACAGAATCTTGTGAGGTAACGTCATATAGAAAGGTATGGGAGAAGAAAACACGTTGCGCCTACCCAAATAAAATTGCGATAAGGGCAGGGGAATGATGATGATAAATAAAGTCATGTTATGTTTTAATGAATGATTTATAATTTAGATTATTCTTTTTATTAAAAACATTCTTTAATAACTTGAGTATGGTATACTCAAATTATTAAAATATGACGTCACCAAAATATTTTATTTAACATTTACAAATTAGATTTAATTTTGGTTGTCTTCACTTCAATATCGATGTAGCCGTACGCGAGTGTCACATTCACCTTACCGTCACTAAAGGTACCATTTGCAAGGATCCTGCCTTTTGAAAACGGGAATCCCGGCGGTACTACGGGTAATAAATTAATGTTCCGCAGATAATACTTTCCCTGAAATAAGACACATAACAAGTATATTAATTTAAGTAAATTTTTAAATACATAATTGGATTCACCATTTTTTTTATTTATTTTTTTGTTAAATTTCAATTGTGAAGGTGTTCAATTTTACAATTTAATCATAACTGTTTCTTTTCTGAATTCTGAACATATCGTTCCTTAATTTAAGCATATTGTATTTAATGTTCGATATACTTAGCTATACCCTGGGTGGTAAACATATGCCACTGAACTACTAAACGGCTGGACCGATTTGAGTGTTTTTTGTATGCATTAAGATTGCAACCTGGATGGTTCAGATTTAGGAACGGAGTTCACTGGATCAGCTAGTGAAAGTTCAAAGTATAGTACTTACAGGCGGAAAGGGACACGTTTGATTATTCAAAGCAATTCTAATTGGAGATCCAAGAAACTTATTATCTTTTATCAATTCGCAAAAATTGAAATGCATCTCAATGAAACTGGGACGATAACGGTTCGTTAGGAATTGGTTGAAGTATACACTTATCTGTAAATAAAAACTTTACTTTACTTTCTACTGTAGGGGTTAAAAGGAGACCTTTGGAGACGGGTATTGCATCCCACCACCAGATCCACTAACAGGACAAGAGGCCCTGCACGTCCCGAAGAGTGAGAGATGGGTTCTTTACGCCCACTCCTCAAGGAATAATCCTAAAGAACTAAGGCTTGCCAGAGTCGCGCAGAGCATGTCTGAACGATTCCGTGACTCTGGTTTAGGCTATGGTAGGGGCCCGGGGTGTTTCAGTTGGCGAGGGTCCGCAGCACCCACATTAAGTAGCCTCTTCACGGACAATAAAAATAAAGTTTGTCAAAAGAAATGAATCTTAGAAACTTGACTAAATTGCAATGCTTACAATTTTTCACACTTACGTAAAAATAAAAAGAAAATTGCCAAGAAATTGACTTACCGAAGTATGTTCGTCGATTGTAAAATTTGTGTCTGCGAAGAAGTCAATGTAGTACCTCGGATCTTTTCGATTGATACGGCGACTAGTCGTGGTAAAGTTGTTTACATATATCGGATTAAAATACTCTATAACAGGACGCTCGGTACTTATGTAACTATACTGTAAAAGAAAACAGAATTTCATCTTAAAAATGTAGTTTGAGAAAAAAGAAATAATTTTCAGATGTGACTAAACATACAAGGACTCCGGTTTTGAACGAAATTATCTAAAATAGCAATAAAATAACTTAAAAATCATATAAGACAAAACAAAAGGTACTCACCGTCTCCACAAAAAATCTTTGGAATTCAATGCACCAAGAAATTATTAGGACCAGTTTCAAAATCATTTTTGCAACAGTTTCTATTCAACTATTCAAGTAATGGAAAGAGTTGTCAGATACATTTACCTAAGTACATATATGAATAAATATTTTTTGGTGAACATCCAATCGTTTAGTTAGTATTTTTGATCGCAACCACCCGTGAAATTGGTATTTACTTTGCTTATCATAATGGGCATCTAAGGCCTACCTTTTACGTACTTTTGGAAGAGATAGCTTTTGATCAACAGTCAAGCTGTCAATTTCAGTCGCTAGAGGCTGACACAGCATTAGAATAAGCAAAGCAAGAATGGCGGACGTAAACTAGGGGAAAGGCGATGAAAGAGTGTCGAGGTGGTCAGCGAGAGCTGGAGGGTCCACGACTGGGCAAAAGAAGTTAGTCACCATGCAAGGGGTAAATCAAAGCGTTAGGGAAAAACGAGAGAGCAGGGTATCAGTGGAACCAGCGGGGTGGGCAAAAACGAAAACGGGAGTGAATGAGGCAAGAGCGAGCGCTTAAGGTGTGAAGGTAAGCAAGAGTGCAAGGGGTAAGCAAAATGTATGCCGTAAGCGTTCGTTTATATTTAAAGCAGATATTGTATAGCCGGCCTATATAATGACTGTTCCTGATACTATCTCTATAGCCCAATTAATTTGCAGAAAAGAGAATTTAGAATAATTAATACCAGCCCAGCTCGTATTTTATGTGTTTACCGTACCATAATATGATATATCACTAGTACAACTACCTGTTTACATTTGAAAAATACAGACCTTTAGATAACTAGCCTACGTCAGGTCAAAGGTTTTAAAAAACATCGACTCCCGGGTTAAGGGATCATTTTAACATTTCATCCTCGTGTTGCGGTTTCACTAGCATTCAATTCACATGCTCGAAGACACCCAGACTCAAGACAAGCATTCGTGGACACATATGCTTGTCGCGCTCTGTGGGTTTGGCGTGGTGCCTTTAACCACTCGGCTATTTGTGTAGTCAATGATTAAGGAGGCTCCGGTATAATCCGAAAGCTATTTGTAATAAATTACCTTTTTCAGTTTTAAGTGCCGATTTTATGAAATACTATACGGTATAATTATAGCTTAAAAAAAATTGGTTATATTTTAAGCTTAAGACATCTTCTCAAGGTTTCGTATGTCTTAGCTAAGAAAATAACGGTCGGGCGTTCGTTTTCATGTCAGATGACAAACAGGTCATAGTTTGAGAGCTTGTCTTGTGACAATATCGCGAGGAGTGAGTAAAAAGATGGGACACGTGTATGCTTGAGACATGGGTTAACAATCTTCGGTGGTTTTAAACCCACAATGTCATCCTTCCATGACATTAGGACTTATTAAGTGTATGATTTTTACCTTCCTTATGTGATATTAATTATAGAAGATCAGAGTTTGTAAATGCTTCATAATGTTAGACGTGTATATGCAGTATTTTAATGAATGAATGCTAAAACTACATTTTTTTAAATCGCCTTCTTGTAGAAGCAAATAAATCCTTCAAAAGCTTCTTAAACTGTAGTATGTTCACAAAGGTACATAAATACGCACATATAATTATTTCAGACGTATGTACAACTAACAAAAAAGAAACCTCAAATTAAATTTTGAATACAAACCAAAGGTTGTCAGCCCCAGGACGGCGTCGCGCGCGATTCACGGTACGATGAGTACAAATAATGAGCGTGTTACATATACATACACACATACATACATGTACTGGTGATATATGCATACATACCTTGTATGGTGTGACTACAGACAAAGGCTTAACTCGCAGCGCCGTGTACAAGCCGTTGTTATAAGAGACGGGATCTGCGTGGTGTTGAGAATTTTTGTAATGCTTAGGTGTGATATAAATTTATATAATGAGTTAAATCGAGTTTCTGAAACAATGAGGCCTAGTAAAGGCCTAGTAAGTACCGATCTATGTATACCGTGCTGTAAAAAGTACTCTATGTGTTCTCAAAATCCTAAATTCAATTTTTGTGCCAAATTTCATCATTTTCATTCAATATTTTTTGCGTGACAGTAACAAATTGTCACATGAACAGACTGTAGAGCTCTTCCACCCTTTCGACAATCATTTTCATCGATAGAAAATAATCGAATCTAAAGTCACGTGATTCATCGAATAAAAATGACGTTACTATAAATTTGAGTAATTTCATTGACGATATCAGATATATCACTCACCTAGAGTGGCACGACACTAAAACCAAAAGAAATGCTTAAAACTAAACGAATAAAAACAAACGATCTTTTTTTTCCTTGTGTCGACTTTCCACTGTCTATTAAGAGAGATAAATGAGTTTGCAGTTACCTCGTTAAAATATGCAAGTAAACAAGTGCCGAGCAACATGACAACGACCATGTTTCAATATTACAGTCGATTTCCACACTCTCACGCCTTTGTAGCACGTCAGGTATTTTATTCCTTAATTAGTAAATGTACGAGCTTTTTGCCCGACTGCGAACAAAAAGGGTTATTAATAGAGACTTGTAGTCACGTGACAGTGACTAAAAAACGACTGGTAATTGTGAAGAAAAGAGATGAAATATTGACGTGGGAAATGTCTGATGAAAATTGACGAACAATGTGTAACTTGTAGAGTTAGAGCTACAATTATGAGTACTAATGAAAATCCAGTGGTCAAAATTGCACGTTAATGCAATATTATTGAATTATATAATCCCGCACTAATGAATTGAGCCCTTGTGTTGCGGGTTCCATTAACATTCAAGTCACATGTACAAAGGCTTTGGACCATAAACGCTTGTCGGGATCAAACCAGCGATACATTGGGCTTGGCATGGTGACTTCAACCGCGCGGCTATCCTTGCATATCGTTATCACAATCTAGTATTATTCACACTTAGTATTATCTCTGTACATGTGGTCTCCCTGGCGGTCTACTAGATCATTATCTTATTTTCCTTGTTACCTACTATTAGTTTAGCCTCAGCTCTATTCATAGAAGCTATGACATGCCTTGACATTCCTGTTAAGGATTTGATTAGGACTACATATTTAGATTATGTAAAATTATCATTAAATTATTATTGTTTTCCTTTTTTTTTTGTGAAATATGCTTTGTATATGTATCAACAGTGTAAACCTCAGCAAAACTTACTTCATTGTAACGTTATTTTATTTTTTCTTCTCTGGAGGTCAGTTTTTATAGAAAACCATAATCATTTTGCTATTTGATACTTGTTTTGCTAATTTACGCTGTTTTTGCAGACATTCATTTTAATGTAAAATGCTACTGTAAAATTTTATTTTGAAAAGAGTAACTTATGGAGTTTCTTGCCGGTTCTTCTCCATAAGAATGACACTTTGGAACCGTGCAACTAGAGTCAGTAATGTAACGTTTTAAAAGTGCCTGAGATATATTGAAATAAAAACTTTTTGATTTTGATTTTGATTTTGACAATAATCACTACCGACTAATTCATTACCATCAGTTGGTAGAGCAATTTCTCCTCTCCTTAATTTTCCGTCACGTATTGACTCACATAGACCACTTTACGTATACCATTAAATTCGTCACAGCGGTCAAAGCTATCGTCGTCGCCTCTCTTTGAGTTTCTCTCCATATTTACATTGTCAGTTCTAGTTTCAAACGTATCTAGTCCTCTGTATTACGACATTTGACAAGTTTAGAGTCTAGTATCTGCACTACACTTCGTCCTGTGGCAAAATGAATGAACTAGCTGTGATCTACAGTTTTGCCCGCGGTTTATTAGATACACAAAAAAGAGATATTGAAAGGTTATATGCAGTGATTTAGGTTCTATACAAGTTATATGTTACTGGTTGGCTATCTTTTGTCCTTGTAGACTCCAGTTGGGCGATTAACGGTAGAGTGTTTTGGGGTGTCAGTTAGTCCAACGGCCAACCTCATCTTTTACCAGAAGTGCAGAAGTATAAATCATGACAAAAAACATGCTAAATACCTCCCGGTGTTCGCAAAAGAATTATACGTCAAGTCTTTATACAATCAGCTAGGTCCATTTCAAATTTGATCGAAATTGGTCCATCCGTTTACCGTCTAGCGATACCAAAGACACAACAAATTTCGCAGAAGAATCGATCGTTTAGAAGATCTGTGTGGCAAATTATACTTGGACTATAATACAGTGTCTCTCTCTATCTGCTATCTACCAAAAGTTGCAATTGTTCATCCCTACATTAATAATTATGATAAGAGTTTTCACCTTGATAAGCAATTACAGCTAGGTACTAAACCCAATTCCATTTCAGTCTGTTGCACTTACAAAGACAAACGGACAGACTAACCAAATTAAAGCTGTATATTTCACATGTACATATATAATACATTGTGTACATGAATACATCGTCTATGAATGGGAATTAACAAATTTCTAAAAGAAAGTAATATCCTCAAAAAAATTGGTGTTCCCGTAGAATTTTTGATAAGCCGAATTTTTTTTTTATATAACTAGTATTCTTGAAGTGTAGAAGAAGGGTAACGGTCCTCTCCGATACTGAAAAACAAATTTGCATTCCAATTAGGAAAATGTGACTAAACTTCATACTTTAAATTGTTTTATCTTCGAAAATACAGAAGATTCTTCAAAAACAACTGAGGTGTCTCTTAAAATGTGTTGTACATTTTTAAATTATTTTCACACAATGGTCTGCCCATCAAATTGTAGCTTTAAGTAAATGCAACATCTGAACACTCCAGTAATATTGCATTTAATTTTAATTTGCGCTCGGCCCGCACCATTTCAGTACAGTCGGGTACGAAAACCATTAAGAAGATTTTACTTTGAAAGTAGTTCCACACGATTAACTTGTAAAAAAACATGGACGTAATTTCAAGTTCTTTATTTGTTGCTGTCAAAATAAAATGATCTGATGACAAATGATGTGGACAATGAAAACATTTGTTCCGTTTCTGAGTTTCTAATAGTTTGGTTTCCTTTTTCGTTCGTTTGTGCTCGTGCACAAGTATTTTTATTTAGGGTTTAATTTGAATAACCCAGCACTTTAGTTCCAATAAGCAGGTTCTAAGTTATTTACCTTTCGACAATCTTTTACAGGTATCGCTTGAATGCTCGGGAAGTCCGGTCAAAATAAACACAAAGTTATTCACGTTGGTACATTTAAATAAATGATTATAATTATTACTAGCTGTTGCCCGCGACTTCGTTCCCGTGGGTAGAAGAAGATGTAAGTTATGATTTATACCCGTCCTGTTTTTCTTTCACATTTTCCATTGTATCTTCGCTCCTATTAGTCGCAGCGTGATGGTTTATAGCCTAAAGCCTTCCTCGATTAATTGTCTACTAAACACAAAAAGAATTTTTCAATTTGGACCAGTAGTTCCTGAGATTAGCGCGTTCAAACAAACAAACAAACAAACAAACAAACTCTTCAGGTTTATATATTAGTATAGATATAGATTAGTATTGTAACCATTTCAATCTAGTTCAAATATAACAGTGGTTTTGCTTCTAATGTAAACATAAATTGCGGTAATTACAACTTAAACATTACTGTTTGGTTTTCCGGAGTGTTTTATGTATAATTTGTTGGTTAGTTCGTTGTTCTAGTCTGAGTCTAGTGACCTATATTTAGCACTAACTTTTTACCCGGAACTTAACCGCGTGGATGTCAGCACTGTTTAACTAACCCTGTACTTTAAGTTGTTTAATAAGTCCTAGATTTGTTATTCAAGGGATTTAGCTATACCTGTGTCAAATTTTGGAGTTTTTTTGTGGGAGAGAAATAAACATTGGCTACATCCAGAAAAATATGTTATATACTATAACATATTTTTCTGGGTATATTATAGGGTATATTAGGGTAATAGAAAAAATAGAATTAAAAAAAACATTTTCAACTGAAAATTAAGCCTTCCTCCTCTTTTTTCCTATTAACACCTTACAATTTACCACAAGGCATTAACAAATTTAGAAACATTTTAAACCACTACAAAGTTTTCAATCGTGTAATATGCACGTTGGCTTTGACTGTACAAGATAGTTTCAATAGAAAATTGAACGGGTCTGGGCGGCCGACCGTCTGCGTAGACAGGGTTGCCAGCCCCGGGAATTTAAAATTAATTAATCCTGATCGGCGGATTGATTAAAAACGGTTTTCAGTTTTTTGCTTGTATGCTTGAGGGATCGAGAGATAGGTATATGATATAACATTGTGTAACGTGGAACTGGAACGGAAAATCGATTTTGAAACTTTCGGCCTGTTAGCTGAGTGGAAAAACCTTTGATCTTTGAATATTTTGATTGGGGGTTCAAGGCGTTGTTAATATGAAAAATATTTTATAATAGTGAACGAAAACTAGTTTCCAGATTTATTAGCAACAGTAATATAACTGTATTGCAATTAATACTTTTTGGAAGATCCACGTTAAGATACGTTAAATATGATAGATTGCGGTCAATAGATTCAGTGTTATTCGTTTTTCACATGAAATTAAAAGTCAAGATATGATAACTCAAATGGAAACAGTTATTTTCTGATTCTGAGTTGATGATTTCTATTACTATTTTTGCTTATAGATATGTCACACTTAACTTTAAGTACCTATTTTTTTTCTAATATTTTTGAGAAACTAGAATTAAGAAAATAGCAGAAAACACTTTAGAATATCCAGCAATCAATTCCTAACTTAAAACCACAAAAAAAACCACTTTACCCACAGACTTCAAGAAAACACATCTTTTCTCTATACACATAAGGGCCCCACAAAACAAATGCAGTTAGTGCCACCCCTAGGGCTGCGATGTCGACAAACACGGGGTCTTTGATACCGCTATTACAAATCTGAATAACAAAGTCTGCAAATTTGGTCGGCGGGCTTGTGTCTTGTGGACCGGCCGTCACGCCATGTTTTATACATAGACTACATTATAATGGTAATCCTATAAATGGAGGACTAGGTTTTACGCTTGGCTTCACACGTTTGCGTTGATGTTAGGTTTTTGTAATGCTACGTAGGCAGCCGAGGCAAGGTTCTGAAGAAATTGTTGTGAACCTGGTGTTAGATTTCCTCTCTAGCATTTGTCCAAGACGTATTTTTCCGACGCCAACACTTTTGATAAAGAAAGATAGACGTACAGATATATTAAATAGGGTAGAAAATTGATACAATAAAACCAATCATTAAAAGATTTTTAAGATGTACGAAAGAATAATTAATTTAATATTTTATAATGTATTTTTGTTTTCTTACATCCTGACAACGTTCCTATTTAGCCCTTTTCAACCCTGATCGGTAACTCACAGTGTTATAATGTAGCTAAAGAATCCGAGTCCTTACAACCAAACTGAACTTCGCTAAGCGACCTTAAATCTAAATTTTAAATCAACCGTTTGCAAAGGGAATTCCGAATATCCAGAATTCTAGACGTTTCTCAGAAAATGTAAGCACTAAGTAAATAACTCAGGCGAAGTTATTTCAATGAAATTTATTTGAGAAAGAAATGCCGACACGGTTTGGGAGTCACTGTTTTCTTGTTAAACGGTTTCTAAGGGCTCGATGACACGATTTGGACCTTAGTATATTGCAACACAGGTCTCTGAAACCCAATGACCTAACACTTTTTTTCTGGTTGAAATATGATCAAATGACACCGCCTGCTTTGGGTTTTATGGAAGTGAGTGTCTGATCAAAATTCTGCCATGTTCTCTTATTTTTCCTTTCCGTACGGGGCCATGGTTTACCACCTTTTGTACATTTCCGACTTAAACTTAGACTAAAGAATAAATTCTATTGCTCCTCACTAATAATTCTTATCACAAAGTCAATCATCAAATGACTCCTTCTTTTTGGGTTGAGCGGAAAGGAGTGTCAATCTCCTACTGATTAAAACCCACCCATGTTCTTTCCTTTGCCCCTCGTGTACCGGGACATGGTAACTCTTAGCCCGGTAGGCATCGGCCCTAACAGGCCCCACAAAACATAGATGCCTAGACTACGTTACATATCTACTGATGCAAAGCAGCTGGCAAAGGCTAAAATATAATTAAAAGTAACATAAAAATCTCTAAATCATACTCATTAATTAAAGTACCACTAATTAGAGTAATTACGGTTACTTGAACACAAAATTAAAACTGCCAAAACTTGTTTACAATTTAGACTATTATCTTTTAAAAGCTTAACATATTTTACACAAGCGGGGTAATTAGATTGCGGAAAATAATTTAATTAGTATTACAGTCATAAAAAACTACGTGAATAAATGTGTATAACTATATCATATAGGAATATTATTATGGCGAAAGTTTATGTGTCTCTCTTTATGCTAAAACGCCTGGACTCATTTTGACGAAATTTTGTGTACATGTAGGTAAAATCTCGGCTTATACTTTTTAGCTAGTGAGATCGTTACCGACATCCATGCCGGTGAAACCACGTGCAAAAGCTAGTGTTTAATAAAATAAATAAAATTTAATAATAAAGAACAGCTGAATGAATAATCCATTTGAATAATTAGAGTTTTTAATGTACAGTGAATATTAAACTATTACCAAGAAAAGTATTTATATTGTAGTCAGAGAGTCAAATAAAATACATAAGCCTTCTGAATAAAGACAAGATAAAATAATTTTTATTCCAAGAATTTCAGATTTACAATTCACAAAGCACGCCTACCTATCACCACCAAAATATTTTGCAAGTTGTGAACGCGAGGCGGCGCACTGTAGCATATAGCACCATCTCTTTCACACCAACCTGTAGTTTTATTGTGAGAGGAGGTAGGTCCCCAGTGCGATAATTTTCAGGACTTATATCTCAACTTTAACTATTTTTCTGAATCTAAAATTGTTAAATCATGCAGTTATTCTTGCTATATGTCATTGTTCTGAGGTTTTCTATTCTCAGTCGTGTATTTACCCAGAGGCATAAAGACTAAAGGTCATATGAAGATTATAGATACGTTGACTGGTGAAAATTGTTTTCTGAGATTTAATGAACTTTGAAATCGGAAAATGTTCTCATTATCTAGAATCTTATTATTTTTCATGTAAGCATGTTCCCAGTTTGCTTATAAAGAATTGGGCCAGCATGAGAATAATTGATGTGTCTTTGCAGATAGATACCTATATAATTTTAAACATCAGAGAAGGGTTGACCCCTGCCCATTTCTTAAAAGTTCACCATCCACGTTCCCTCGCAATTAAATAAGACACAAAAATTGATTCGTATTTCACAAACCCGAGGTAGCCTATTAGAAGTTGCAATAAACGAAATAGGCGGAGGATATCAACTAGCATTAGCATCGCGAGGGAAACCCGCGAAAAGCGTAATACTCCAGCAATTTAGTGCGGTGCCGAGTGATTTTATTACGTCTATAAAACGCTTACCGTGCCGTAAATATTTATACAAAATCTCCTTATTCAGGTGAGCTGGAGAGAACTGAGAGAATTCTTTTTTGGGTACCAAACAGGTTAAAACAAAACCCTACCTACAAAGTCCGACTCCATGGACGTTTGACAATTTCACAGAAGATGTATTCTCATTGACGCTATAATAACGAAGAAAGGTTGCGGTTAAGCAAGAGTCATAATATAACTCTAACAGTGGGAGAGAAAATCAAGGGTTTTTGTAATCTTACCAATATATTTTTTAGCCCATTTGTAAAGAACCTCAGTTTCGAGAGTCCGATTCACATTTTACTGTTTTTATGTTGTGTTAGTAAAATCTAAGGACAATATACTGTCTTGCAGGCTTTCCCTCTCTGTGGTAAATTATGGATTTAATAGATTGGTTGACTAGAGGCTTTTAAGTTTATCTTGCACGCCGATAGTTTCGGAATGTTAAGATAGACATTAATGATCACTTGGCAATTCAGTTCACGAACTGCTTTAATTTAGGGTTGAAACCACCCTCGACTTCGGACATATCATACAATTTTGCCTTAAAAAAAATACCGCAAATAAGTCCAAAATATGACATCACTGAAAATATTCCAATTTTACTATCATATGACATCATTATAAAAATCCTCTCTAGACCAATAATATAAATATTAAAAGCCTCTAAAGTTTAATGCGAGCTATCGGGGAGTATAGGATCGGTCCCGAGCCGTAGAATTTTTATCACCCATTGTAATGCGGTGTGAAAATTTATATAGAGTCCGCGACGAATCCTAGTCATATATAGTAAAATAACCTTATATCCTTAATATAAGGTTATTTTACTATGCTTTTATGCAATAAAGCTGGCTGGGTAAAGTGGTAGCTTTGAAATAGAGGAAAAAGATCCAGAAAAAGAATATATTTGCTTTTAATATTGCAAAGAGCTCGCGAATTACGTCACGTCACGAAAAACACCAATAGACTGAACCCCGTATCGCCCATCCTACATCGTTTCCTAAGTGCTCTAGGTATGGAAACGAAATGGTAGTAACCAGCCAGAAATTCAATTATAACCCCGTTACTAAATTAGATTATCAAAGGATCGCACCAAAATAAACCAGTATTTAACGACGATGCAATTACAATCTTTAAATCAATCTATTATTTCACCTTCAAAACTCATTATAGTAAACTATTATGTCACAACAGCGTTCTTTCTGCCTTTTTCCTCTTCCCGGTATTCCCGAGGCGCCTCATGTTAACAAGAAATATGGGACATATTGTTATAGCGATGATATATTGTTGCACACCGCATACCACTGCAATGTCGTAATTTGGGGCATTTAGCTTAAATATAACAAGGTATTTCTTTAATATGACGCTGTTGTTTTGAGGTGCGCTATATTATAGGACGCGCGAAACAGAGTTCGGTACAACAAGAGAAAAATCAATTTGCAACAAAAATTACTTAGGTCCCAAGCATTACTTAACAAAAGGAAAACATCAATTGTCTATTACGTTTCATACAAAACAGAATGATGACAGACATAAGACAACCCTAGTAATAGGATGCCGTTTTGCCTAACACGTACGAAATCCTAAAAAAGGTCTTAGCTGAAAATTAAATTAAACTCCACGAAGCATTAAGAAAACGATTATAGTTTTCTTTTTTAAAATAAAAACTCGCAATCCGTTCTATACACCCGACAACAAAAGTCTTTCCTGCCAAAGCCAAGGTATTTACCTAAAGTCTTTTAATATCAAGCCCTCGCTACCGACTGTACGCAAACTTTCCAGTCATTTCCGCAGGTAGCTTCATATTTTAGCAAGAACTAAGTATTTGTGTTAAAATTTGACAAATTATTTAACTTGTAACGTCGCGACGGCGCGTTCGTGAAGTTACGTTGGGGGTGCAGTTTCAATGGAAACTTTGAAGTTGCTGAATTGTGAAGATTAATAGAAATTGTTGTATACCTGTGCGAAATTTGTTGTAAAAACGTATGCTAGTATTATGTTTTAACGATTTATTAAGTTTGTGAATACTTTGTGTGCATAAACAATAAATGAAAATAATCATCCATTTAAGTATTTTTTTTTTTGTTTTTCATTTTCCTTTTTTTTGTAAAGGCAAAGAAAACAAGGAAAAACTTAAATATTTTAGTTTGTTTAGTTTGTTTGATTTTAAACTTTGACTTTGATTTGCCTTCACAATTGATTTAAATCTTCTATTATATAAAATTCCCGTGTCACGATGTTAGTTACCGTACTCCTCTGATACGGTTCGACCGATTCGTATGAAATTTTGTATACATATGGGGTAGGTCTGAGAATGATAAGCCCTGTAAATGATAAGGGTTGCTCACAGTAAAAAAAATTTTTTGGACGAAATTGTTTGTTTTTATTTTTTTTATAATTTGGCATTAAAAATACATAGAACTAGAAAAAAAATCGGTGAAACAACGTTTGCTGGGTCAGCTAGTATAAATATAAAATTCTTACCTAAGTTGATTTAAAAAAAGTTTTTGATAAACCGACTTAAAAATAAAACCCTCATTGGCAGCAAACAAGAAGTTTGTTTCACTCCGGCATTAACTCTCCCTCGGCGTAAGAAACGAAATGATTAAAATGACGGGTGGCTGAGCTTGGAACGTGGGAGATTTCAATGTTTATTAAAATGTTAAGTTTTCAAAACGTATTCAAGATTTCATATAGAGGGTGTTACGCAAATGCAAGGTATGTTTATTACTATAAAATCCGATATGTTTTTGCAAGCCTTTGATCCATCTGCCTCATGGTCTACTACAACTTCTATAAGTATTATATTGTAGTTGTAAACATCACTTTAGGGCATATAGTTCATAGTCACTTTTGAACAAGAGCAATAATACTTACTACTTGAGACATAGCAATAGGCCCTTTTTTTGGTAAGGCGGGGGAATCCTCATTGACACAATGTCTGGAAATGTGTCAAATCCTGTCAAATCCCTCGGAGGAGGAAATGGCTAGTGTCAGACTTTTACTGACTAAAGCTGAACCGCCGTGCTACGTCATCCGTGTTTTGTGTCGGTGTATGGCAATGCGTTGCAATCCTTCACACACATGGCAATAGGCCCTATGTTGTATTCGCATGACTTGACAATAGCGTTATATGGTAAGTTCTCTTTTGGAAAATAACTGATTGTTTTTCTAAAAGAAATTGATTCTATGAATTCTGTAGTCATTTTATTATCACCACTGATCATACTGTAGGTGCGTAGGTATTAAAAATAAGCCCACGAATATCCGTAACACCCTGTAAATGGAAAACCGAATGTTCATTAACCCTTACATCGATTCGAAGCGTATTTGCGTATGACATTTCTGGGTAAAGCAGCGAGTAATTAAATATTTTATAATGTAGTGCTTCCCAATTATTATTTTTATAATTTACTGAAATCGATCCAAATTATTTATGATTATTTACGAAAGCATTAAGTTAAAGACTTTCTACAACTGCACCAGTTAATCGATCACAGGTTCGCCAGTCATTCGGTCCGTAGATGGGTGACTATCTATGTCATAACGAGAGGTACATTAAAAAATTTAATTGATTCACGTTGATGTTGCATACTTACTATAAAGATGTACCGACACAAACTACGTTTATTCCAACCCGAACGACCAACAAACAAACATACACGATGTTTGTTTGTTGGTCGTTCGGGTTGGATTTTTGCAACTCAATTTTGAAGCACATCCCGATAAGCTAGTTCAGGGTAGCTTAAACCCGATTACATTGCAATTAACAACTAAAAATTGTCAAAATTTGATAAAAACGTGGGTTTTTCAATTTTTTAAATCTATTCATTTTAAAAGTTACTCATGAAATTTCTTGTTGTTTTTTCTGCAAAAGATTATTACATTTTTCATCCATGATAGAGGGTTGTCAATAACATCTATCGCTTAGAAAGTGCCTAAAGAAGGCCTACCTGAAATAAATTCTTTATAATATTGATGATTGAAATCCTGAAAACAATGATGTTAAAATTTTCAAATCCCTTTCAAAATACTTACTCGTAAAATAAATACCTATTGATAATACCTAGATATCGTTCATCGAAACCGACCTTCATACACAGAATCCTCAATTTTTTACTCCAAACAGAACGTATCCCACAACACACGAAAATCAATCTCGAAGTGCCTACAGCTTCGAACTTCATCTATAAAGGTGGGAATTCAGGACAGGTCCACACAGCATCACTCCAAACTGATACAAGCATTCAAAAAGGGATAACAACACTTAGTCGTATAATGAATAATATTTGGTACTTTTTTGGATTGTTTTCCATTACAATGTAACTGACACGAGAGTCGTTACGTCACAAGACTTCTACGACACGCACAGCCTACCAATCTTCAAAGCAATTTATCATTTTTTTTTTCGATTTGCATGAATACTAGCTTTGTTTCGTTTAATTGGCTTTCTTGCAATTCCTTAAACAGTACAGAGTCATTGTAATCTTTTTCTAAAATGTTTTTTAGACCATTACAAAATGCATATCTTCTTTCCTTTCCCATTTTTGTACCTTGCCAGTCCTCTTCACTCCGTATTACAATAAGACTAGAGTAGGCTAGTTTTTCGTCAAACCGTATGACGTGATGGCATGACCGTAAGTGCTCTTGCCAATTTCCCTGAGCAAAGTATGAATTGTTGATATTGTGAGGAGTGGGACTCTCTATTGATATTGAATGTCTAGCCAGCCGTCTGTGTGTCGAGGCTGTTGACCTCACCAGCTGTGCTGTTGGAACTTCTTGGCAATCTTAGTTTTTATTATATGTTTATTATTTTAAAGTTCTGAGTTAAAAGGGATTTTAACTCGGAATAGGGTAAAAATTAAACAATATTACGCGTCCTCTGTCTGTCCGTCTGTCTGGCCGTGCCTCCATTAATAAAAACCTGTTGAACTTTCTTTCCAAAACACAAATTACTAAGTTAGTGATAATTAAACAACATTTGCATCAAAACAAATATAGAGCGGACTAAGGTCCAGGCTTCCCCGGTCGTAGTTTAAATTGCATTCGGGGACCATCCGGGGAGACCTTGTTTAAAAAAATCTCTTTCTGCGCCCGTAACAGGTACAGTTCTTTCTCACAACGATCAACCGACGAACTGACTGTCTAAAAAATCTGATTTATCGAGGTTCTCTAAAATCCTTGGCTACCACGCAGCTCGATTAATTCCCAAATTTTACACATGGCAACCCTCGGTCAGACACAGTTCAATACGTAGTTAGTACTAGTTAGCTTCCAGGTTCTGCCCACTGACCGTGTAGCTTCAAATTGAACTAATATGCATAGGTATAGGAACTCCATATGTGTGAGTAATTGTGCGAAAAATATCTCCAACGAACTATTGTCTGTTGTGATTCATATTCACCGCAGAAGTTGGAGTTACGTGTTGTCATGGCAATAGACGTTGGATGATGTGAAAGCTTTTGTAAAAACTAAATAGAAAGTGACAAGTTCACAGTGGGTAGTAAAAAGTTTATTCAAGTTGAGTTTTGGATATTCTCTTAAATAATGAATAATTTATTATAAATGATTAGTAATATTTTTTCGTAAACCAAATTACGCTTCATTTCAATTACCAATCAAAGCGTCAGCTTAAAATTTAACACTGCTTTTGAATCCGAAACTAGTCGGACTATTAATAACCAAAAACATGATATTTTACCGATAAATGAGAACTAAAAAGTAATCATATTTTGTTATAACTGAAAATACTACCATTTTAATCTAAACCACGTTTTATATCAATTACGCAACGAAGCTATCAAGAAAAAAGATTATCAGTTTCCAAAAAAAAAAAATGCTTATGACTGGACCTAACTAGAGCAGTCATAATCTGTAGATTTACATAACAATGGCCGCCACAGATTAAACAAACATAACTTACGTCACTACAATATTAAATCTCTATTGTGTTAGTTCAAATATGGAATATAGCACGTGACCGATTGACAACCGATGTGTGCTCACATTGTAGATTCACATAACTGAACGCAAATGAAATGTGAATGTATGTTCTGTTGTGGGTAAAGTTTAATTAGAAGTTCTAATTTAGTACCTTACTTGTAAAGTAAAAATGTATTGTACGTGGCCACTTAAATTAATTTTCATAACTGGGTGATTTAGATTAGTATAGCCTGATTTTCTTTAAATCTATACTAATATCTATACTTCTATACTTCTATACTAATATATAAAGCTGAAGAGTTTGTTTGTTTGATTGTTTGTTTGTTTGAACGCGCTAATCTCAGGAACTACTAGTCCAAATTGAAAAATTATTTTTGTGTTGAATAGACCATTCACCGAGGAAGGCTTTAAGCTATAAACCATCACGCGGCGACTAATAGGAGCGAAGATACAATGGAAAATGTGAAAAAAAACAGGGCAGGTATAAATCATAACTTATATCTTCTACCCACGGGGACGCAGTCGCGGGCAACAGCTAGTGAGCAATAAAGCCCGTTTAGGTCCTATATAGAGGTAGTTAGGGCTCAGAATAACAGATTACCAAAATGGGCGATAGACGAAATAGGGCAGTAACTTACAAGTTTCAAAATAGGCTACATCTTGCTGTTTGTATTAATGACTGCACGTATAATCCAGTGATTGAAGTAGCCCAAAACCTACGGCGCGCGACATATAGCGTATTCGATCCCTGTTGCTTGTTAGTAAAAATTAGACCTATTGAAAACAGCAATACAGTTTCCATAAAAATAATTAATTTATAATTACCTATTTTCAAAGTAACAATCTGTAAAAAGGAAAAAATATATCTTAATCAAAATCCACGTCCAACAAGACGTTAAGAAGAAATTAATTAACCTTGCCAATACAATAAAACGATATAATACTCAATAATTAGTTCTCTTATTTAATCTTTTAAGTCGCTCTGTTCCCAGCCAGCGCTACAGGGACTGCACCGAGTCTTGGTTCAGTTTTTACGAGTGTAATATCCGTTCTGCACCAATTACGTAGCTTCGTTTGCTTAGTTCAATGAAACAGCGTTTCAGTCAGACTCACTCAGGATATTAAGCGTTTGACGTGTCACTAACAAAGAGAATTCAGATGCTTTGTGCTAGATTTGTGGAATATCCACTGTTTCGAAGGTTTGGGGTTAATTTTGAATGAGTGTGTGATTGTTGTGTTTTCTGTTAAAGCTTATGGTGATTGTAACAATCTTAATTTTGATGGATGCACAATGCCTCTTTAGTTTTCTTTACTTTAGTTTGACCCTTAGTTTCGCGAATCCGACTCACACTTAACCAATTTTCAAATAATGAAAAGTGAAATACGCACTTGGTACTGATATACTCTTTAAAAATCTTAAAAGGGTAAAAAACAAATTCGTGACGATAGAAATGAAATCTTATCAAACAATATCTACTCAAAACAAAAAAAAACAACAGAAAAGTAAAACATCCAATCATTAAAGCGTCTAAAGCGATTTATGCAGAAATTATCCTAATTCTTAGAGTTTCGACGGCGGAGCTGGGCCACTGCTCATCTGCATTTAAATTATGGATTTAAATAAACTCGCCAGTAAAAACGTAGCCGGGGAGCCGGCAAGAGCGCTTCCTGAGACCCCCAAGTGTTCAGGACTCAGATTACATTCTTAATGAATATCTGCCATTGTTATTTCAAACCTTGATTTGAAAATTTACTTTGGAATTAAAGATTTAATAATATTATGCTCGAATTAGCTTCGATTATTCATTTAAAAATGAGTTTCGTTCTATAGAATTTAACTTACCTTTCTGTGGCGGCAAGTTTCAAAAACATAAAGACAGCCAGACACCCAGACTTAGACCCAGCATTCAAGGAACAGTCGCTGTTATTTGACCCTCATCTAATGGCTAATCGCAATATTAAGACTGTGCGATATACAATGCTAACTACCATTCCTGCTAAGATAAAGAAAAACGTTCAAACGTAAGCTTCGATATGAAGTGACACGTCTAATTCTAAAGGTTTGTCAAAAAGAAATGTGATTTTCCTTTTTTTTTCAAAAAACATGGCTTCGATATCCTTTTTTTATGGTTAGGCGGGGGAATCCTCGTGGACACCCACCTCCTCGGGGGAGGAAGTGGGTAGTGTCAGACTCTTACTGACTAAACCTGAACCGCCGTACAGCGTCCCCGCATTTAGTAGGTGTGCATGCACACGACGCACAACACGCACCATGGCGTCAATATCCTAGTACCCAGAGTACCTCAATCTCCTCTTAAATCCCAATTCAAAAACGTGTTCATTCGCAATAATTGAATGCTATTGTTTCAGATTTTGTTTGCTTTAATATCAGGGAACCAATTGAAGTACATTTATGTATCGGTGGCACGTATCCGGCATCCGTTTGATGGAATACACATTTAGATGAGGATTTGTATCAATTGAAATGTATTGGGATTTAAGAGGAAAGTAAATAGAATAGGGAGAGTTTTCGAAAAATGTAGTTAAACAATAACAATATACTTATAAATCTACTAAGCATAGAATAGTTGTCTCTTTTTTCTTGCTCCTACCTAGTTTTTTTAACCTCTAAAGATCATGACTAAAATTGAAATTGAATTGAATTTTCTTAAGTATATCTGGTTTATAGGAAAAATATATAAAAGGATAACGATACAATTAAAAACAAAACTGCTTTGTATTCAAATGTCAGTGCGATATTTCTCAGATTATTCTTCAACATGATCATAAGAAATGTATTCTGTATTACGTAAGTATACCAGAGACAACACATAGTACTTTAATTAGCCACAGACAAGCTCGTCTATTGTTATCCGTTCGCTATCATCAAAATCTATCCTTCGATCTCCCCTCTGTACAGGAATTAGAATATCTAGAAGCGACTGCTAACTTTTTAAGGTAATTTCAGCATTATTTTCACTACTTACTATATTTTCCGATAAAATTTGACTGGAGTGACAATTTAAAACGTAGGTATTTAGATTTTTAAAATCTTTTATTTTAGTAGAGTTTTCGTGGACAATACCCTGATTCTCTCACCTTTCATCGCTTCCTGTGTAGTGTAGAAGAATCGGCGGAACAATTTTTTTTTTCCAAAAGAAAATTATCATCCTTTATAACAACTTAAAATAACGCTATTTCATTAGAGAGCGTGGAAGCAATTAAGTACCAATACTATGAATCTATTTAAAACTGCTTTCAGAATCGACTCTTTTGTTAAATTTAATTCGGGAACTAAAACAGTATTGTAGACAAAAAGTAGCCTCGTCCAGTAACTTTCACTACCCAGACATCGTTGGTATTTTTCCGTTGGCCATACAATACGCAATTCAATGGAACAGATCGCGGGGCCATAAATAAACCGATGGACACATCCAATTTCACCGCCAGGACGCTTGCCCACTTGTCTTGGGGAATGGCGCCGCTAAAATACAGCCTTATTGCCTGCCCTTTCTACCGGACTATTGATAAAAGCAAATGTTTCTTTCCAATTTTTGTTAGCAGTTATTTTTGTGTAGGGATCGTCGAGATTTACTGGCGGTACACTAGCCTTTATTATGTTTCGCAGTTCACTATGGCTGCGGCTGTTCTCACCTACATTTATCTTTGTTTTCACTGCCATTGTGTGCCGAATTCGTATAATTCTTATTTTTCAGTTTATGTGGAAGTATCGTAAATCTTAAGGATTCTGGTTGGGTCTGAAACTAGTCAGGCAGTTGGTAAACACTCAGTTAATAATGAAGCCATCCACACGATGGCTTGTATTAAAAGACTGCTAAAAATGCATTTCTAATTGGCAAATATTACAATGGTTTCATATTTACTCTTTCCTTAGGACTTAAGAAAGAACCACAACTATTTCATGACTGATTTGGAATCAATGTCTTGTTTCCAAATCAGTTCCATCCAATCAATCCAAAATACCAGACGATGCATGATTTAAGGAAACTCTTTCAGAAATAATCTAATCCTGCATCAATCCGGAGCAGTTGTTTCAATCTTGTCTGTCTCGGCCCGAGGTGGAGTGTTTGAATATAATTTGCATCAAAATGCGATGCTTTTGGGCGGGCCCTCATAAAATTTGCTCCACCAAAGATATCGGAGGACGTTTGAGAGGTTTTTCAATCAAGACGTAAAGTTCAGCGTAATAATACCGGGTCTCAGATCTCCCTACGAGAGCACTCAGCCCGCGTTAAATAAATCTGTGTGTGGATTTAGATTTTTGTGATTTCCATTTATTACTTAGTGTTTTTTCTTTCTTGGATTCTTTACGTAACATTCTTTTCTTTATTTTCAATACTTTAACAGTTTGGGAGTTGATAAATTATAATTTTGATTGAGACAATGTATTGTCGCACCAAATTTTTACTCGTTAATCATTTTAGGTTTTTATAATATTTTTATAATAACTATCGTGAGACTGATTCATTATTAAAAGATGTAACGGTTTACTCACGCGTATTTATCGGGGTAGCCCGACTAGTTTCGGACCCAACCGGAGTCCTCAATCATGAGCAGACGCGGCGGGATCGCGAGTCGAACTGGTTGGCTCAAACTAATTAAACTTTAAACTAACACTATGCAACACCCAACAAGGATTTTGCTTACCAGAGCCGTGTCCCCACGTAAAACTATATAAGGTAAGAAATATTTCTCTAGTTTTGAAATTGACGTTGAACTGAAGACTGCGCGGATAGCTGAGTGGTATAGATCATTGCGCGCGATGTGCCACGGGTTCGATCCCCAAGTAGGACAAGCTTTTATGTGAAAAAAATTCTAAAGCATGTTCTGAGGCTGAGTGTCTAAGTGCATTTGAATTGAATGAATGTGAAACCCCAGCTACACGAGTTAAAGTACATTACTGCGAGAGCCGTTTAAAAAGAGATTTATACAAAAAAATATAAAGACTTCTTGTAAACAAAACCACATACTACTTCGAGTATATTCAACCAAAAATCAAGCCTAAACCACTGCTTCACACGTGACCACAAAATTATAACACATGAAGCCGAGTTAACCTGTAAATTCCGAGATTGTTTTTCGGATCTAATTTGATCCGGACTTGGTTTTAATTAAGTCTGACAGGGAGAGGGTTGGACTTCGCACACTGGACCTCGTGTTTGCCGCCTGCCCTGCTCCCTTTTATTAAACGGGCTGCAGAAGTTTGTCTATTTCCAGAACGGGCTAGTTTGTTGGTCTTTGGGACCTAGCGGTTTGAAGCCAAGCATTTAATTTTAAGTGTTATAATAAATTTATGTGTTGTGTCAGGGTTGATGATCTTACATGCTTACATTTTCGAGCTAGTAATGAAATGCCTACTTATAGTTTGTTACTTAAATTCAATTATATGATCCCCACTACTGGATACAGGCCTTTTCACATACAAGAAAAGTTGAATGATTGAAATGAAATGACATCATTTTCTCTGTCATATAGTAGGATCACCTTTGCATTACTTTTTCTGAGAACACTGGAGTCGAAATTTACTATACGCCTACCCTCAGAAAAAAACTCAGAACTCAAGGTCTTATTTAAAGTAGAGACAATTTTATTACATCAGATACGACGACGTTTTGTAAAGTCAGATTTTAGAAATACCTATTCGTTTTTTTCCCCAAGTTTAACGATACCGGACAAACTATGCAACATGAATATTATTAAAGCAAAATAAACATCCCACACATTATACGTAAATAGACAATTGATAGCCAACAATTGCATCGGTCGAATAGAAACTGGGTCCCAATTCTGCTATTTACGGTCGATGAATGAATGAAAATTTGCTTAAAATGATATTTTTCGTATCTTTTTAAGCATTTTTCTGACACAATAATTGGAAATTCAGTACGTTTCGCTACACTCAAGGTCAATACAATGAATTTCCAATTATTGTGTTGGTAAAATGCTTAGGAGAATAGGAATAATTTCAAAATTACCATTAATTCATCGGCCATTGTAAATAGCAGAATCGGGGCCCTGGTCACCAATGTCTATCACACTGAATGACCATTGTCGGACAAATCATGGGAATCATTAATTTTAAATTATCAAAGCAATGAGATGTGTCGAATATTCGCGGTTTGTACATCAATTACTATTGAAATTACACAATTTGCGTTCTAAAATTGTTTGTAGGGCAGTTCGACAGATGTTAGAATGAGATGACTAGATTTCACAGTGTATTCATCAATGTCCCTCCAACCCAACCCCACTCCTTAATCTAATTCTAGTTGTGGAAGAGAGAAGATGCTCTACGTGTATATCTCACCGTCTTGCTCGCACTCGTGCTACAATTTTCAACCGACTTCAGTAGTAGTTCCTACTTAAATAGTACAACGGCTGATTACGCATTCATCAGAATCGGCCCACTAGTTTCGCCACATTCTGCTCACAATTTGGGCTTTGGGTCCAAAACTAGATGGGCGATCCCAGAAAGTGCGTGAAAGTAAGTCGTTATATCTTTAAGTGACCAATACCTTATTTATGATGGAAGAAGCCGAGAACTTCTCAAGGATAGTAATATTAATTAAGCTACTTTCCGACTTTATAACAAGTCAACGCCTCCGCACTTAAATGTTTCCAACACATAATATCACATTTAATTATTAAACTTTGAATGTCATACTAAAATAGAAGCAAGGAGTTTGTTAAGGGAGTCCTTACTTCAAACAAATAAAGCGGTTGGAATTTCGTGAACTTGAAACTTTCAAGGTGGTATTGTGTCTCATTCTTAATAAACTTCCAGAAGGTTGTGTTCTACCACCTTCTGGCAATTTCATTGGTCTCTCCAAGTTGCACCAGTCAATCCATACTTTATCAAATCGGACCAATTGTGCCTAACATTAGCGACATTAAACAAACAAGCAAACTGCTCAGCTTTAATAACCGTATCGATAATTATACTCCTTGCATGACGTCACGCAAATTCTATCGTCTTTCACCGCTTCTCGCAACAGCCAAACAACTCCTGACCCACACAGCAACTTTAACCAAGAAGAAATTGTTCCGTACGAAGCAATTATAAACAATTATGACTACAGAATTCCCCGTTTATTCCAACAAAACATAACTGGGACGTTTGGCGACTCCCTCTGTAAAATAAAACGTTATTTTGTGTAGAAAACATTATTTTCTTTCACTGTTAAATGAAATTGTTACGAGCAAACTGTGTTACTTTGTAGTTAAGCGGAGAACACACGTGGCTTGTGCTAGGAAACTAATACAATATTACTAAGTGACTGCAGCTGCTGGCGTGACAAGCTCTCCGACATTTTTATAAAATTATGCTTTCATTTCACTTGTTTTGTAAAGGTTTTTGTGGTTCTTGATAATATTGTGTTGAAGTGGTTCGCGAAAACGAATGGAATTCCTGTTATGACTGCAATACGAGTTTGGTTAATATATCCGATTGATGACAGAAACATTGAGGACTATCTATGTTTTTGTTAATATGTGTAAAAATGTATTAAAAAAATAACTGTCCGTTTTATCGACAATATGAATTCCAAAAAATACCTACCAAAAACTACTAACTAGGACTCATTATCCAGTGTACACCTCGCCTTAGACCTCGCGTCGCGTTCCACCGTCTCATAATTGTCAACTAATTTGAAAATTAAGTCGGGTCTCCTCTGTTAATACTGTCTTCAGTCCTCTCCTTCTTATATTAAATTTGTACGATTTCACGTTATTACTGGACTATTAAAATATTGAGACTTCCCTGTTTGCTTTTGAAAGACACTGGATGGACCGCGGTGGATTTTAAACGTTACTTAATTGTACCCCGCAGACATTTAAATAATTCTTATTAAATTCTAAGAATATTATTTGTAACTAGCTGTTGCCCGCGACTTCGTCCCCGTGGGTAGAAGATTTAAATTATGATTTATACCTGCCCTGTTATTTGCACGTTTTCCATTGTATCTTAGCTTCTATTAGTTGCAGCGTGATGGTTTATAGCCCAAAGCGTTCCTCGATGAATGGTCTATTCAACACAAAAATAATTTTTCAATTTGGATCAGCAGTTCCTGAGATTAGCGCGTTCTAACAAACTCTTCAGCTTTATATATTAGTATAGATTGAAATAAGTGAAGGACCAACCTTCTTGGTAGACTTTGCTTTCTTTCTGAGCAATTTTTAGGACAGACTGCAGTCTTACCGCATTCAGATAATAAAGGGTTTCTTGAAAGGAGTTGTCTATCTGACCTGAACAAACATTTAAGGGGAAACAATACACACATACAACTTGAAATCTTACGTAACTAGTTTTCGTAACTTTAGTGACTGAAAGTCAGTCAAAAACTGGTCGCAAGAATAGCCAATCACCACGCCAACCTACTGTGCCCATCTAGACGTAGGCCCGTCATCTGTGTGATCCACAAATTTTAATGATTGTTTTCTGGCTGTCTTGTGCTAAATGTTTGTAAAGACCTCCGCGACGCAAAGAATAAGTCCTTAGTGCGGGACTTCAGATTAAGACAAATCAAAATATAAAATTAAGACGGAATTTACTAAATAACCACAATGATTCAAACTAATAAATTCTCTCACGATGTCAAAATATATGAAAACTTTTAGACAATTAGGTAAACAAATTGAAGATCAAATTCAACAGCTATAAAAACTAAACTTATTCAAGAATGAACCAAGTAGGTTTCATTGTATAAAACTATCGCAGAAAAGAGCAGGGATTTATATTAAAAATCTCGTGACAAGTAGATCCCTTTTTGTTTTCCAATACGTGTCTGTTTCATCGTTTTATCCCTTTGAATTGTGTCTAAATACCTAGCTTAGTTGAGGGGATTGAAACAATCAATGTTTAAAATATATTTAAATAAACCGATTTTCAATTACATTGGACATAATATGCCTACGGTGACGATTAATTACGATTATTTTATTTTTATTTATAAAAATTTACTTGGAACTGCTATCTCAAAGTCACGTCACGATAATAAAATTGTAATCTAGGTCTATTTTAAGGCGATGTGGCGTTATTTAGGTCCACTGTAACATTGTGCGACAAATCGATATACATAGCAATTGCACGCATCCTCTCCAAATGTTGTAGCATCCCAGAAAAATAAAACGCGCTAACCAAAACAATCTTAGCGTTGACAATATAAGAAAAGAAAACACAAAGACATTAATTAATTTCTTAATCAATCAAAAACAATAAAACACACCTTAAACATCTTTCCTTTATACACAAACAAATCAAAGCAATTACAATAAAAATTATTTTCGACTTCAAAGCTTAATAAAACCAAAAAAAACAATTCCAGGTAGAAAATAAAAAATAAAGTTTTAACACAACGGAAGCATTGAAGCACAATGGTAGAAATAAATGAAAATGTATATTTTTTATTATGAGAAAAATTGTTTGTTTCCGTCGGCCATTGTCCCCTTTTGAACTCTTAAGGCTAAATTAAAGGAGGGACGGCCATTCTGAGTTTTAATTACATTCTTAATGAAACATTACAAAAGGTAACAGACGTTTTTGCGTAATGATTTTTCCTGTGTCTCTGGTTCGCGAACATTGTGACGTACATTTGGAAATCAGAGATACTCGGGTTGCTAAATGGATGATATTCGATGTTTCGATGTAGATAGCAAATGTTTTTCGGGTTGACACTTTGTTCTATTCCGAAAACTAGGGTAGTAATAATAATACAAATTTCTATATATTTATTTATTTATGTATTTAAAATAAGTTGCGCTTTAAAAAAACTACTGGACAATAGGCATATTACTCGTCAAAAACTTTTCTTTTCGAAAAATCACAATCTTCCACAAGGATATACAAAAACACAGATAAAAAAAATAACAGAATACCTATTAAACTATTTATTTTCTATGACTGTTTCCATTTCATCTTCAGATATAAAAACTCGTCAAACGAAACCAGAACTATTGAACCACAATCTTATTGGCAAAATAAAATATTAAAAAAAAATAAGAAGAATTTTTGGAACCACAATTAATCAATCTCCCTTTTGATTAGAAAATCGTTGATCCATGAAAATTCCGGGATAAGTACTTGTAACTTTTAAAATACGGTATTGGAAAGCAGCGTTGCAACTTTTACAGATATTAAACATTAATTGTACCCTTGAAAAGAATAACTAATTGCCACGCGGACAAAGGGTGAACTCGTTAAAAGTTCCGCGAATTCGCCCCCGCCCTTAGGGCTGCCACTCGGATTTTGCAATTTAATATGTTGCATCATTAAATAATTACGGTCGTTTTGAAAAGTTTCATTTTAGGAATTGTTTTTTTTTTCTCTTTTGAATTATTAGAGTGGGTGTTTTGTATTTATAGTTTTTTTTTGTAATCTGATCCGTTTACGCCTTACTTGATAGCAAAGGACCTTGATGTGAGTTTGTAATTAGTTTTCTACACTTTAAGAATTGTTTGATGTTTTCACAAGAAAGAAAAAAAGCGCATTTTCGTAAACTTAACTTATGTTATAGTTCCAAAAAGGTGGTTTCCATCCAAATAGGACGCAATTTAATTGCTTGTTCAATTTTATACTAATGCAATTATTTCATTCCAATGAAAACTGGGAGCTTTAAACACATTTGGAAAATTCTCAGACGTGCTGATTTTTTTTACGATTGGCCTTGATCTTGGACTTGGCAGTCCAACAGACATACCACTTTCCTATCACTACTTGCGAAAAGAGCTGAGAGACGCTTCGATTTAAACTATACACATTTAGTATAGTTTAAATCTCTCAAAAGGATGAAAAATTAATTCAGACCAGTTTTGTACTACTATGCGTTTGGCCGTTTAAATCAGCATTCTGCTCACAACCCTACAAACAACTGTCTTCATGGTAAAATATACTATTTTCAGAGCCTCTCATAAACAAGTGAGACAGCTATAGCATCTACAAAGAAGTTGAAAAGAGATAGACTTCTTTACTTTGTAGTTAAATTGTGATGCGGAAAATGTAATAAACGCAGTGCTTTTTTAATTAAAAACATGATAAACTATACATTTAACATTTTCAAATGAGTTTTGTCACACCTAGTCCTTTTTAACCGATTTAAAAAAAAAAGGAGAAAGATTTTCTTGCTTTTGGCTGAAGCAATTAGGATCCAGTTTTCCAAAAAGTATTTCTTATGTTCAGAAAAAGGTTTTAATGCTTTAACCGACTCAAAAAAGGGAGGTTCTGAGTTTAGTCTGTAAGTATGTGTGTATGTATGAAGGTTTTTATTCACATACCATCTGAAAAATTATAATGCAACAGATTTATAATCTTCAAAAATGCTTTTGGAAGGACAAATTGATCAATTAGGAACAAACAAAGCGAGCACACTAACAAATTAAACCGTACCAAAATACCAAAAACAATGACACTCCAAAAAAACTGGTCCTTATCTACTTTCATTTCACGAATCTCACCTCAAAGAGCCAGATGGCACCAAACTAATGGTCCGATGCTAATTGAATACCAACGAAAATCAGCATTAATTCGTAATTTTACCAAAACTTGGCCTATAAAAGTCCGGGGGGCTATTAGGGTGGCCCCCGCGGGTCTGGGGGATGGGGGGTAATTATAACTGGATGGAATGTTAATTCGACTAATTAATGTCGTCTTACGGTTGATGGATGCGATAACTTCGCTGACACAATTGCTCGAAGATCTGATAATTTGTGGCCAAATTAATGGTTTAGATAGGCATTCGGTATACAGAAGTGGAAAAGCATAATTTTTATTTAATGCCAGTTTTATGGCTGCTGAACAAACAAGTAAAACGGGGTTAGAAAGTCGTCTCAGCCATGTGACCTCTCCTTTGAGTTAATGGAAAACTCTCGAATGTTTTAAAATGACAGCACCGATAGCCGAGTGGTTGAGGTCACCAAGCCAAAACCACTGTGCGCGACGAGTCGTGGGTTCGATCCCCGCGGATGACTAGTATTTGTGTAATCCACGAATGCTTGACCTGAGTCTGTGTGTCTTTTTTCATGTCAATTGAATGTTTGCGAAGCGTTTTTTTTAAATGACACCCAGTTTTAATAAGGGATGTCTGCCTATCTTCCACATTCCACTGCACATGTTCCTCAGTCACTAATTAAGTCATGCAATCAGGTAACCTTGCGGCAGATGTATTTATAGTTGCATGACCCACCTATTAAGTTGGCAACACCTTAAGTAGGTTGCAAATCACATTTGAGTTTAGTTAAATTGAGCACAATCAATTGTGATGACCTCTTAATACGTAATTAACTCAATTATAGTCTTATAATAGAAGAGCTGTTTGGATTTGAAACTTGCGAAGTGTACTATATGGAGAAGTAATAATAAGACTAGTCATTTATTATTTATTACTGTCTCACATTATTATTTTTTAAGAAAAACGACTCCCGCAGTAAGGACTTTTAATCCTTGTTTCACAAACATACAAAATACATGCACAGAAACACCCAGAACAAGTAAGTATTAATAGATCACGCAAATGCTTGTTTCACACGAGAATTGAACCCGCGACACGTCGCGCTCAGTGGGTTTGGCGTGGTGACCTCAACCACTTGGCTATCAGTGCAGTTAAAAGAATAAATACGTTACCGATTTCTTTTTTAAAACATTAGTAGCTCTAATTATATTTTTAGTCAAATACCGAATTTACAGAACTCACGCACAAAACATGTTCAAAAAGTAAATTTTCTTACAAGAGTTCGAATCAAAAGGCGAACTTGTAATAGTTAATTTTAGGGAAGATCAAAGGTGGAGCCTGTCTGTTAGTACAGGGAGCTCACACGAACAGCGGGATACAGGGAACCTGTAACGTTAAAACTGGATGCGACAGGAATTTACGAATCCGGGTACCAGCCCCGCTAGCCAAGTGAGATTTCTACAATCTCAAACGTCAATAGAAAACGATCGAAGTCACGTGACTAATGAAAATGAAACGTAATTTCTAAACATTTGAGTGTTTTCTTAATGTGAGACTCAAATGTCACATACATCATCACAACTCCATCTTGTTTTAAACTAAATACCTATTATGAAGGCAACGGATCAACATGCTTATATAATTGTTAATGCATACATAATAAATATAAATTAAACCCGGATACAAAAACAAGTAGTCATACTCATCAAACAAACATTTGTCTTCGTTCAATCGAACCCACGACCTCTAGTATTAGTCAGTTAGGGCTACTAACCACTAGACCATGCCAGTCAATGTTAGTAGTTATGTCACTTCTTGTATTTATTTATGAAAACGTTCACGTTTCCGAAAGTTTTCTAATAATAACGACGTTGCTGCTGGCAGCACAGACAGACGCGTCTTAATCGCCGATTATTATAGTTAAACCTGGTTAATCTCCGGTTTGTTAAAGCTTAGCAAGTTATAATGTTAGATGAGTTTAAATGACAAATGTTTACAAGAAACAATATGATATTCGCAAGAAAAGCGGATAGAGATCATTTTGCGATGTCATTTCCAGCAAAGAGAGAAGTGGTCAATTGCATGTTGGAATCGGTAATATGACGGTTCCATAGAAATAGGTTAAAGATAAGAATAATATTGCAGGATTTAAAAACTTTTGGAGTATCACCCACCCTCAAATTTATGCCCGAAACGGCCATAGCTAACTCTCTATATATTTGTTTTTACAGCGGTAACAGAAATATATAAACTACTGAAAAATTCAACCATCTAGGTATCACAACTCATGAGATACAGCCCAACGACGGGCGAACAGACAGATAAACGCACGGAGAGCTGACCCTCAGTAATAAGGTTTCATTTTTAACCTTTGTAAATCAAACCCCAAAAATAGCCGCAGCTTAAGATTTATTTTCCAAAACCTAACTCCATTATGTTAGACACTAGCCAAATGTAAAGAAGTCATTATTTATAATGACCACTATAACATGAGACCTAACTTAATCCATTCAAACAAACGAAACCGCTTAACCGTGCTTAATTATTTCCGTAGCATAGTTTTAAAACACGCATTACACAGGCAGAGGACCACCATATTATTTTTATGTTACTCGCTAACGAGATCAGTTGAGATTTAACATTCATCCCGTGACGCAGTAGTGCTTGTTAAACGTTTTATTATTTCATATATTTAATCTGTAGTACGTGCTATTCGGTTTTTGAGCTTTTCATTTTAATACGTGCCTTAAGTAATTGTCGATTATTTTAACTTTTTGGTCCCTTTTGTAAAATTATAGATTAAAGCGTACCTATGTAGGGAAAGTATATTTTTTTTAAAGCGGTGCCTCTCATACTACTGAAACAGCTAGTTGTAGTCCTCATCATCAGTAGCTTGATGGAAAAGTACTGAAAAGTTATCTGGGTCCAATCCTTGATGTACCGAAAACAAGACTTTTTTCTGCGGCCAACTTTTCTCTCACAAGTTTTGTCAATTATGATTTTCGCCATGATTAATACGAATCACAAAAAAATAGCCCAACCTAAGCCTAATAATTGGATTCTACTCGAACTTGTATCTATTTAAAATACGCTACAAAAGTCATCAAAATGAGTGTCAATATGTGAACTTTCTTTCTAAGCATTTCCACAACGAAAAAAAAAGGTATTTCAAATTAATCTTGCACCAAACCCAAATACCTACATTCGATACCACACCGAAGGTACTAGGGTATCATATCAACGCAGAGCGCAGACTGTCCGAGTCCAATGCGACGCGTCACAATAGATACAAATTGTCGATGTATGGCCGCCATTACACCTCCTGAAACCTCTGCCCCCCTGGTAGCCGTGACGCTGGGAAATGTCGAGGAAAACCTCACAAAGGACCTGCCGAAGTCCTTTAGGAATTTATTTATTGGGATATTGCTTTACACGTAAGAGTTTTAGAAATAATTATTTTATTTTCTTAAATAGTTGTTGTTAAGATTTCATTACATACTAGCTGTTGCCCGCGACTTTGTCTGCGTGATTTTCAAGATATAAAAAACTATGAAGTTTAATAATAACGGTCATCGCAAAAATGTAATGCAATATTGAAAATGAAACACTTTTTTTTACATTTTAAGCTTGATTTTTTATTTCTAAATTATAATGAATCTTGAGCGGCCCAAAGACTATCAAATGTTTGAATCAAACAGATTTCATCGTTTATGATACTATCCTGGTGTCAAATATTTCACAGCTGTTTTAATGACTTTTTCTTATTTAATCCCAAAAAGAGGGATTTAAAACTTTGACATATCTGCCTGCCTGTCTGTCTGTCTGTGACATCATAGCTTCCGAACGAATTGAACTATTTTATTTTAAACGTGAATTATGTGCGAGTGTTCGTTTAAACATGTTTGACAAATCGAGCCGTTTAAAAAAAGGGTGGGGGATGCAAGTAGGAAAAAATAACAGACAAAACTGAAACAAAAATGTTTTACTTTCGAGGGTTTTCCATTTTCCAATTGGGTGGGTTATGATTTTCGAGCACATCTGTTCTTTGGCCCGCCTACCGCGTACTGTAACCAAAGAGGTAAACCAGAACCATATTACTGAGGCCCCGGTGTCCGTTCGTCTGTCTGTTACCTGGCTGTTTCTCAGGAACTGTGATAGCCAGACAGTTGTTATTTTCACACACGATGTTTTCTGACGATATAAAGAAGATGTCAAATTATTTTTGTGGACGGAGCTGGTGAAGTGAGAGTCGGGCTCGGTAACTATGGATTTTACATAGTGTCATAAGATATAAGATTTTGCAAAATTGCGCCCAGATAAACGGTTTCCTGAAACACGTTATGTTTGATTGTCCTCTTAATATTAAAACTGATCTTCCTGGCAAGCATTTGGAATATTTCCAAAATAAAAAAGTTGGTAAACGTGTTATCTTGGACCCCTGGTGTTTTGGTCATGATTTGCCTTTAAATTGGTGATAAATAAATCGCGTGATAATAAAAAAAGTATAGGATATGTGTAATTTGTGATGTTACGATAAAGCAAAATATGAACATAAAATTGACTTCATGCGCATGAGTTCTATTTACTGTACCAATTTACAAAAAAAAATACGTATTTTATTCGTTAACCTACCTGACGATCATTGAAGTAAAATACCGTCATCCCTACTGCATAAATGGAACTTAAATAAAGACTACATGAGGTGGGTTATGAGGTTACGCTGTCGATACCGACAGCCAAAATGATTTTTCCAGACATTGTATGACGGATGTAAGTGCTGATAGCTCTACACGCTATTATCAGCCTTAATGGGGGAAATTTCCAAAAATGTGTTCCTAATCCTCGTCGGCTTAGCTTTGGGATCTCAAAAACTCTTTCAGTCTCGTTCCTTCCCCTGTTTTTACAAGGCTACGAAAGAAGGAAATTTTAAATAAGTAGAGATTACAATAAATTTCTCAGTTTCTCTAATGGCGGATGTAGACCGATCAAATCGTTAAAATATTGAAAAATATAAATGGACACATAATGTCAAAAACTGTCTAGCGTACGCTCTTATTCATTGATAGCTTTGTTCTTATAGATCTTTCACATTGCATACCTATTATGCAGTTTTTATGCAAGTTCAGGGCTTTTTTATCCGAAATACTTTTGGCCTATGTAATGTTGCAAATTTAAGAAAACATTATTTCATTATTTGAAAGACTTTTTTTGTTTGAAAGTTTATATCTTTGTTGCTAGTTGTTACAGATGAACCAAGGTAATAATTAATTGTCGTTTAGTAATTTATTGTTATGCATAATTATAGATGAGATCAATGTGAACTACATGCAACTTTGGGTTGAGTGTCACTACGAGTGTTTTGATCTTGGAGTAGCATCGCCAACATTACCGAGCTAAAAACTTAGGTATATACACCTATCGTAAATAAATACAAAATCATATTCCACATTTGAACTTGAGTAATTTCAAAATAATTTAAGTTCCTTTCTTTCAAGAATGTACCGATTACGGTAACAATTGCATAAAAAAAAACGTATTAGTTTATGTTTCTTTTATTTTACTTGTGGAAAGTCGCGGTAGGCCTATATCAGATTTGAAAGAGAATAAAATGACTAATTTTGTGAAAATAATTTATTTTCGAAAAATCCTATTATTGCTCTGCCAAAAGTCTTAAGATAAATACCGTGATGTTTTTTGTGTAAATTGATGACCGTGCTGCCTACTACTCAATGGGGTGAAAATACACCTCATAATTGTATTACACGATGTTACGGGTGAGTCCAAAAATTTAAAACTTTCCTGCTCATGCCCCCTGCATAGTAGCGTTATGGTTTTTGTATATTTGTTGTATCATGTGTACGATAAGGTTCATGCAAAATTTGAACGAAATATATACAGTAGTTTATGAGATAATTTGATATTTGTTTATAGATATAAAAGGCTTCTGCTCACCCCCTGTAACGAAAAGCGGGATAATAAGTAAAAAGTATGTTGACCGGACCTCTTGTTGATATTCTCTGAAAATTTGAATCAAATCAATCCAGTACTTTCCGAGATCTTTCCGGACATACATACAGACATACAGACAAACAGACAAACAGACAAAAATTCTAAAAATCATATTTTCGGCATCGGAATCGTTCGTAGACCACCCTGCAATTATTCTTTTTAAAAAATATTCAATGTACAGTTTTCACTTTTCTACAATTTTATTATATGTATAGATTATTTCATTGTCATAATGCATATTAAAACTATAAATAGTTTGTTTCCAAACTTCATCAAAGCATTTTCTTAAATATAAAATGAAAATGAACATTCAACCTTTTTGACTTTAGCCTACATGAATATATTTCTTGTAATATGTACCGACGTCCAAAACATAAGATTTTGTACAAGCTAAAAGCCCTAAGAACACCTGACATTTAGTGTTAGAGTTCAGGCAAAGAAAGGGTGGACCACATCCAAATATTACTAGAGTTACCAAACAAAACTAAGCATTGAAAGCCTGAATATGAACAGCGAATGCGACATAAAAACTATTTTCTAATCCATTGCTCTGTTTACTCTTATCAAACTTCAATGTTCGAAAGGTAACCAGCATTGGAAAGGTAAAAGTACAACAAAATGTTTTCTTGTATCCCTATCTTGGTAGAATTTATCGTATCTCTTAGAAAGTCTCTTGATTACGGCTACATTCAAGTTGTTTGCTCTCGGCTCGGAATGAAATCTGTGCGGGCCCAAAGTAGTCAGGTGTGGACAAACAAACTCACTTTAACGAGCTTTTAATATAATGTGGAAGCAGTCAAAAACTTGTCCTGTCCTGAACAAATAGCGTAAAACATGGAGTTACTATGCTGGAAGTGTAACCCTTAAATAATAAGTATTGTGTTCTAAGTAAATATAAACATATTTTCAATATTTTTATATTGAAATATATGTATTAACGGGTAGTGTCAGACTCTTACTGACTAAACCTGAACCGCCGTACAGCGTCCCCATTTAGTCGGTGCAGGCTTCAGGTCCATCATGCAGGCTTTTGTTGTAGTCGACTTTCATTCAAGATTCTGAAGTATTGAATGAAGAGTTTCCCGTCATTTGTATGCAAAACTAACTTAAGAGCCCCAAAGATGTATGAATGATTGTACCGTAACAACCGATCAATTCGGTATGCCACAACAGCAACAGAAATACATCATCACAGATACTGCCTACTGACCCACGAACAGACAGACAACACAGCTTTTGTTTAATCTTCCACATTCAGCCCTTAGGCATAGAAACCTAAAAAATTATAAATACTTTATCGACGTGCACATGCTGTTTCTCTTCATGGTCTGTGAAAAAAAAATCTTGCCGGTGCTCTACAGAGTCCTTGCAGAAATAAAATTAAAATAGGAGTTCTATTTACATTCCCTCTGCCTTATCTTAAAACTATAGTTCTTCGTTATTAACAAACTAATCGTGTTCCATCCCAAAATCCCACTAAGCCGGTTCACTGTTTACCTTATAACAACACTGAAATAGCGAATTTCTCAACTAATAAGTAGTTTTTGTTTGTTCTGGCAAGACGGATGCCGGGATTATTTAACTGTGGCAATACCATCATTGTTATAGTCTGTTTGAACTGTTACGTTGTGATCAAGTTACGTGATCTTCGTGGCTTGAGCATTTATCTCTGAATAAAGCTTCACTGCGCTTATTATAAGCTCCATTGTCCTTCGCTAAATAAATGTATAACGGTAAATTTTAGAGACGGTTTGTTAGTCAACAGCTACGTAATATTGATTGCAGTTATAATCCTGGCCAGTTTCCATGGAAACTATTTCTTCCAGGTTTTAAAAATACGCGAATAAGTACCTCGGTTTATCAAAATTAAATATAATATCGATCGCTTTACTATTTACAGGGCCTTAAGTGTTGTTTTATTCATTCTCTCCTCCTGCATCTCCAATGACCATTTCTACAAAACTAATGCAATACTTTTCGAAGTCGCTATTTCCTATTTCATCATCATCATCATCCACAGCCTTTGTCCTCCCACTGCTGCATGGGCTGCATAGGCCTCCCTTCCTCGTGCCAATTTTACTTGAAAGTAATATTCAATTCTTCAATACCCATCAAAACTTCAAATTCAGAGTATATAATTATAAAAAGCTATGTCATAATACACTTCGAGGTATATCGCGACAGATTGTGCAAAACAAGTAACAAATAGCAATAAGGCGAGTTTAAACATCGTAACTGCGGTCAGGTGGGCCTCGGGGAAATACGCTACACACACATCAACAACAAATACAGACAAACAAGTTTCATACACTTGTGTAAATATACGACTTCACGCTTGTTGGGATTTTCAGCAATCTCTATTATAATACTAGCTGTTGCACGCGGGCCTGCTTGCTACAAATCCGGATTAAAACTCCTATGTGTATCGGGCTATCTTATGTGTTAACCCTTACACATCAACTCAACCTGGCAACTCAATTCGCTGATAGTTAAACCCTGGTATTAAATTAAGTACTATCTGTATACCAAGTTTCGTCAAAATCCGTTCAGTGGTTTTGGCCTGAAAGAACTATCTCTACATCCATACATACAAATATTCGCGTTTATAACATTAGTGGGATACTATTGTATATATTTATATATAAAGGAATACCTTATATATTTTTATTTTTTAAACAAAATGTACTCAGGCATGCTGAGCTCTTGTAGAGTAATTAAGTTTTGAGGTTATTTCTTGAATGAATCTGGATAAGTTATTGTTGCTTGGCCAATAAATTATCAAGCACTTCTAATGTCTCAGGTCTGCCGGTGAATGCTTTTGAAATAAGCAGTGCTATTGCTTTTTACCATTTTGGGATATTAAATACATTGTAGATAATTTAAACTAACGTTTCATGCAGATTGGTGTATATTTGAAACTATATTAGCGTTAGTTGTGAATTTATGGACTTCATGAAAAATAAAGAATTTGAGCCAACAGACTAAATCTTCTAAGCAGGCGATACACAGCGAGGGGCAGGGGCCAAGGTCTGGAGTACTCTTAGCAACCTTCCGTGTTGCATACCCACCCTATTGTGCGTCATGACTTTTCAAGGTGTCAGTGAATCTGGCGCTAATGCCGACGATTGGAACAAACATATAAGAAGCACTGTATTTTCATATAGCTGTTGATTTTGGGTGTAATTTATCTATAATATGTATGTATTTAGAAATATATAAGTAAGTTTATCAGTTGTCTGGTTACCATAACACAAGCTCTGCTTAGCTAGGGATCAGATAACCGTGTGTGAGTTGTCCCCGGATATATTATTATTATTTGTATCTCTTTATAGTCACGGGATCACTTCATGTGAAGACACCCGGTCCTTTTTAAAGGCTTGCACGGGGACACAGGTCCAACATGTAGAGGCCTTGTTGAGAATTTTAATCTAATTTGAGATGGGGTATCTACTAGGGATCATTCATCTCCGCTCTATGGGAGAACAGACATGAAGAATATTATTATTATTATTATTTTCAATCTAACAAAAGGAAACTGAAATTCAACTTTCATTTAATCCTATAATAATAAGGCACGATAATTTACATCCATCAGCTTTTAAAAGTACTTTAAAAACAAACAAATTCTACTCAAGGGAATTATTAAATAAAAGTCTTAAAACAGAAGCAAGTCAACATCCATAATCCTAGTAATACACAAGATGTTTTCCAACAAAAAATAACTTTTTAAAAGCTTTGTTTTGACATTGTTAATACAAATACAATCTGAGTGATCGTTAACGGGCGGGAGATGAAATTGAATCATTTTTGGAGATTGATTCTCTGATGGCTTGTGTTTTCGAGACAAAGTCGTTATCGTAACTGCTCAAAGGAACTGTAGTTGCCTTTTAAAGAGGCTTTTGATCATCCTGTTTTTGTACTTTCAATTGGTGAAGGATATTTAATTGTGTTGAGTTGATATGCGATATAATAACAGCCTAGTGGCTTACTGTTTTTCGCATTCCTCTATATGAAAGTTTGGTGATTTAATCCCTACGCTTTACGCCTGACGTCTTTTTTCCTCACCGTTAGTCAGTGGTGTTTTAGAATAACGTCTAAATCGGAACCAGTCGCGCTAGTACTTTGCTGAAGTTGGAATAGATCCTACACCTAGGACATACAAACTACACAAAACCCCACGCCATATAAAGCCAACCTTGATAAGCACACAGATCTGTAGGCGTCTTAGATAATCAGTACAATATTACTTCAAATTATTTAAATTGATCAGGGAAACGTCTTTTGTTTTTTTGTCCATGAAATAATCACGAGCACTGAATCATTTTACGCTGCTCTACATTCCCTTAACTGACAGTACAGGGTTTTAAAAACATAATGTATAAAGAGATGTCATTTTCTGTGAAGTCTTTGTGCATGTGACATAATTGTTCGTGAAACCCCCATGACACAAGCTCTTACTGCGGGAGTGGTTTGAAGAATAAAGAAAATAAGCGGACTCTGTCATTACAGAGTTCTCCAAATATTACTTGGTTACTGGTATTTAAGTTATAAGGGCCGTGTGAAATCTAAACAAATACATATAGGTACCATTAAAACGATAATCAAATACAAACCTTCCTTTTTGTGGCGGTAATCTGGTACATATTTTATAACAACACGCCCACACCCTTCAGTACAGGTCTAGAAAACAGACGGGCCGCAGTAATTACAAATTTTATGAGGACAAAAAATAATTGAAAAGATTACGCGTAGCCGTAAACAATGGCGGTAGTTAATTTAATGGGCACAAGTTGGGCAGGTTAACGTGACGACGAGGATGCACGAAGTATAAAAAGAGGTAGATTTCTAATAAGTATTGTTAAAGGTATCATTTTATTGAATCGAATATAAAAAAATACAAAGATGACGCATCAATGAGGAAATGTATAGAAGTGGGATTGGCTAAAGTCAGTAAGGGATTGGCTGATCTGGACTAACATTGAACAAAAAACCGAACATTTCTGATCTAAGAAAAACGTTTAGTCTATGGCAATTTCCCTACAAAAGTGAAGTCGCATCCCTCAATTCTATACTCGGTGGCAACAGCTCTTTAGGCCCCGTAATAAAACGTTAATCCCTTATTTTCTTAAATGGTAGCTTTGTTTTTAATTAATTTATCGAATGAAATATGGAATTATTCTGGTAGTTCTATGTGTAATATAACATTGTTTATTGAATCACATGTGTCTTTATTTGTTAGTTTTCACTACGTTAGCTTGCGTTATTAGGCATTAAGCACATTTTGCCTTCAAAAATGTTCACTGCCGATTTTTGAATACTCAGTTCAAAATAAATTAAAGTCACGTAAATATTAAATAGCCGTTTATGAAAATGGTGTAAAGGAAATCTCCCATGTCAAACAGCTGTTTGGCAAATACGACCATAAAACACAACGTTTTGCGTTGCAAAAAAAAACAAACAAAAAAACAACATCTCATTTTCCAATAAACTAAAACAAATCTCATAAAAAACATTTAATTCGAAAATCGAAACCAAATCGAAAACCAGAGAAAAACAACTCTATGAACGAGAGGGATGTGCAAATCATTCTTTTTTTGAAATCCGGCGGGGGCATAAACTAGAATTGTTTATTTTTGTTTTCCATTCGTTTAGTGTTGTTCGAACGCGGTATCGCGCGGTGTGAAAATTGGTAAAAAAGTAAAAAACAAAATGGGGTTTCAATCAACTGCCTTTTATATTTGGCGTCACCGGTGCCAGGACATCGTCACTATGGAACTTTCATTTGTTTTTCTAAACGAACAAATATTTACTTCTAGTTTATTCGCTTTGTACCTTGTTGTATTGCAAATTCTTGCGTGCTTTTATTGATAATATATTTCAGATAACTAAAGGCAACAAAATTAGAATAGGGCCGTTGCAGTATAGGGAAAACTAAAAACTGATCAAGTGTGAGTCGGACTCGCGACACTGCGGGTTCCGTACAGATAAGCTAAAGAACAATTTCCAACCCATCAAAGTAATCGTTGCTTAATTTCGATTTAGAAATTTCATTTTCGCTTGTTGTAACAGTTCTTGAGCTATACTCTACTCTGGTGACAGACGGGCGGACAGACATCGGAAATTTTATACTTTTGAGGTAGGTATGGAAGCCGAAAATAACCTAGAGGCTTTAAAGTACAATTGTATCGGTGGTATCATATTATCACAGGAACTAAAACACATTGATTAACTTTATAATTTTAATACATCTGTGTGAACATAATACCTTACATCTACTATATATTCCTTGTATTATTTAAAAAATAAGTTCTTAGCGTGTTTCTTATCGACGTAAGCCAGCTTCATATCAATAAATCCATCTCCAACTCTTGTTTTGGTCTTGGGGTGTGTGAAGTTGGCTATTATCCGGCCTCGGGTGAAGGGAAAACCACTGGGTATCGCATTAGGGTTCACTGTCATGTTCTGTAAGTTGATAGGACCCTGAAAGAAGTACAGGGTCTGTGCATATGTTATATTTCACGGAACCCATAACGTGGTGGAGACCTGTGCGCCACCACAACAGTTTTATTTACCTAACTAAATTTCTCTACCAAAACGAAATTTCAAAAAAAATATACAATGTCACGTGACTTTGATCTGTCATCTCCATACATTTGAACGTTTTCGATCAATGCTAGTTAGCGGAAAGTAACTTAGCTAAAAAGGATGTTATGTTTCAACTGTCAAGGAGAGCACACCCAAACGTATATGTACATATGAAGACTCTAAAATCATTCTTTAGTACGCTACGGATGCAAGCGGTTACTGGTGGGACTTTTCTTCTTTTCGTATATTTATTACCTGAAATAGCTCAAGTCTTCCATAGACCTCTGTTGCGGGTTTTCACACCCTTACAAAAGCCTCACGCAGGTTTTCCTCACGCATAGCAAGTGATTATTAGTTTAATGTTCACATGCAATCATAAAAACTTTGCATTGGTAAGTGCCGGGCTTTCGAACCTACAACCTTTGGCTTGGTAGTGCAAGGGCCATCACGGCTAACACTGTAAAATCCGGAGGTCACGAATCCCAGTCGCGCAAAAAGACCTACCGGTTAGCCTCCCGGATGGCTGAAAAACTGGCTCAACACCAGGAATCATATATCAAGTTTCTATTTACCGGTCCATGAGGACAAGGCTTGGTAAGTCCTGCTGTCCTCATAGCGGCTCCGAAGAACATGTCCTTCTCGACGAGGTGGCACCAGTTGAAGTGCATCTCTATGAAGCTTCGCTTGTACTGACCAGTCAGGAGCTCGTAGAAATACACGTCGATCTGACAGAAAATGGAAGGAAACATCTTGGAAGTTGGTCCTCATCCTTGAATCCTTGGTGGAACAAGCTTAAATACCAGGGGCAGTTTTGTGAAATGTTACGTAAAATTGGGCCTCCTATATGGATTGAGCACTTTTCTGCAATCAAATATGGATGGGACATCAATCCAACACGACTACAGGTTTTCGGCGCAGGACTCACATTTAACATACCTTCGTGTTAATGGAAGCCGTGAAATTTATTTTCTGAATAGTTGATGAGTGCTTTGGGTTCGAACCAACTTTGACTAGGCAGTTCTGTGTCTGCCTCTAGACTATCATAACTTCCATTTTTTTTTAATTACCAACGCAGCTTTCTTATAAACCATGGGTTGAAATAGTGTGTACCTTGGATTCTATACATATATCCAGAGAACTGAACAAGGATCAAGGAGTATTAAATATAAGTACTTACGTAGATGCTTGAGTCGAAAGGGACCACAAGGTCAAGGTTAAGGCCGACGTAGTAGATCGGGTTCGAGCGGCCGTACCTGATGGTCGTCAAGTTCGCGTATCTCAGGTACTTGGGATTGTAATACGTCACCTTCGGGTGCTCCACACTCAAGTATTGAATCTGGGAATAATGGATCAAGATCGCAATTATGATTACGGAAATTGTTTAAAAAAAAATCATAATTGGAACTAATATTAATTCAAGAGCAAACTATTTTCAAGATATACTTGATAGCTTGCTTTTGGATCAAGACAAAGACAAATGAACCCAAACTTGATGAGGTTTTATTACTCCCCCTTAGGTCATTGACCAGCTCCAGCATCAGATCAGCTCCATGTCATCATTCAACATTTCAGCTCAACAGAAGTCGGGAAGTGGGTTCAATTATGAGATATATTATCAGTATGATCGGTCGCTTCGTCTATTATTCTAATTTGACAAAAAAGTGCAAATTAAAATGTGAATATAGGAATTAGAATAAGAGGAATTAGGGATGTATTTTGGGAAGCGAAACTTAACCTGATCATTAAACTTTCTTTTAAAGGTCCATTTTTGTGATTGATAAAAGTATCGAGTTACTTCTCACTGAATAGCTTCATACTGTTTTTTTATCATCAGACCGACATTTTTTATCCTCTCTTCTCTGCCTCTCTTTGCAATCACTATCAAAAGTATCTTTTAAACTTCCACGAAAAAGTATTTTCACTCACCTTTTCTTTAGCAGAATAACTATAATAAAGACACAACATAAAACTAAAAAATATCGTTAAATACTTTGCCATGACGGTGTCGCTACTGTAAAGGAAATCACGCAAATATTTTACAATTTGAAGGCTTTATAACTTATTGGGAAACAAAAACTTATTTTATGCACCGTAAACATAGTAATTTGCAGGCAATTTACAGCAAATTATAATTGAAATCAACTGAGCGATCTTTGATAAATTCTGACGTTTTTTGAGGGATCATTGCACTGTTACTACTGTTATATAATACAACGCCCTCAGATGAAAACATGAAATAGAACTCCGATCAGATTTTAATATAATGTGACAAATGTCTTGCATATAAAGTACCACTTCTGGTAAAGGTTTACGATCACCACGCCAGCATCAAATTCAGGTTCCCGCACGATATTTTTCGTCACGTTTTGACGAAAGTTTGTCTTAAAAAAATAATGAAAATAGTAGATAAGATTACTTTGAAACAGGGACCGGACAACCCCACTTTAGAGTTAAGCCGTTTGACAGGGTAACCCGTACACGGGGTAACTCATATCGCAGTGTTACCTTTTGTTCGAGTTACATCCTCGAAACCCAGCGAAATGGTTAACACCTTCATTATGGTAACCACGTGAAGGGGTTAACCCCTTCAATAACTTAACCCTTTGAAGTGGTTACCTTCACGAAAGGCTTTTATTCGTGTTACCCTGAATTACCCACTAAACTTGAGCTGCATACTTGCACCCTAGCGGCCCCTCATTGCTTTACTAAGACTACGGCTGATTTTCTTCTATCGCCGACGCGTCGCGCCTCTCGGACAAACTACCTACGCGCGAAACGTCATATAGGTAACTAGCTGTTGCCCGCGACTTCGTCCGCGTGGTTAGAAGATATAAGTTAGGAATTTTTGAACGAAAGCCCTCGAAGATTAATATTTTTCCCCGTATTTGCCACATTTTCCATTAAGTCTTCGCTCCTATTAGTTGCAGCGTAATTTTATATACCTAGCCTAAAACCTTCCTCGATTATTGGTCTATTGAACACAAAATGAGATCAAATTTTTTAGATGAAATTATTTATAATAATTAAAAAAAAAATCGAATACAAGTTTTTTTTTTCATTTTTTGCATTTTCTGAGAAGATTTGACGGGTGAATTTTCGATTGAAAATTAGAGTGTTTTTTTATATTAATTCAAAATAAAGTGAAAAAATAAATATTTTTAATCAAATAAATTACAGCGTATTTGGGACACAAAAAAGTAAGTTTTCACCAAATTTCGTTACAAAAATAAATTTTGGTAAAAGATAAAAATAAAAAACCACAATCTTGGTTTTTTAGATTTTTCACATAAATTTTGACGTTATGTGAAAAAAATGTAAACACAAAAGTTTTAGATCTTTTTCTTTTAGAACTTTGCCATTTGACTTTTTTCGATACGAATTTTAGTTTTGCCGGAAATTGATAAAAACCGTTTTTTACTCTTCAAACGTCACTCCCACCCCCTTCCCGACCTCAGATCACCCGTAAATTATTTTTCCTTTCATTTTTATAATATTCCCCTCCTTTTCTAATGGGTTTCATCCTACTATTTTTTAATTTGGTTTTAAAAATTATCGACCCTGGTCTACAAGTATAGACACGAAAAATATATATCACAACGTTTGAAAAGTGCGACAAGCAAAATTAAACTGTAAGATCATATCTACAATGATTTTTATTCCATGTTTACAAGTCGCTCGGTAAATGCAACAATGGCGCCGCTGGGCGGTAAGATGTCACGTGCGCTCGTGGTTATACTATTTTCAAACTAATGTCTATGATAAAGAGTGCATATTGCATTGTCTTAGGTTGGAGTGGGTTACCCTGTTACAGTGTTACAGGGTAGTAAAGGGTAACCTGTTCAGAACAGGGTTCCAGTAACCCGTTCGAAGGTGTAACATATGTCATAGGGTTTTTTCTTGAAGCGCTTAAAAAAACCCCTTCAAAAACCCTTTCAATGAGTATCCGGCCGGTCCCTGCTTTGAAATACATAAAAATCCATCTAGATTTTGATAATCGTATTATTCTTCTTATAGGTAAGACAAGAGTAAAACCGGTCAAGTTCGTGTCACATTCGCAATATTAAACGTTTCTTACAAAGAAAAATACTAATTCACAAATATAAGTCGCCCATCAGATTTCTGATTGATGACCCATTACTTAAAATACATTCTCCATAAACATTTTAACTGTCTTGGGATCGCAGTTTATGAGATGAGATACTGCATGGTGTCCAACAGATGGGCAGAAAGGTGTTTTACGTTTATACCCTGTAAATATATACCCTATAAACAAATCGATCTTTCAAAACTACCCAAGTAGAGAAAGGGAAAGGATATTCGCGAGAGGAATTTGTCAAAATGTGGAAATATATTTTCATCTCCGACTCTCTCTGAGTCTTCTCAAGCTATTGGCTTGAGAAGACCTTTCATGCCAATAACATTTGTATTGTAGTACGCCAATTTTTTCATTTCAGGAAGTGTTTTCAAACCAGTATATCAGATTAAAAAGGTTATTGAGTACGAGAACATAAAATCAGGATATAATCCAGGTATAACTCATAAACTATCTGTATACCAAGTTTCGAAAAAATCCGTTCAGTGGTTTTTGTGTGAAAGAGTACCAAACATCCATCCATACTTAGAAACTATCGCGTTTATAATATAAGTAGGACAGTATTCATTTACACATTTACCGTGTTTCGGAAGGCACGTTAAATTGTGGGCCCCGGCTGCTGTTCCTACATCTTTGACAGTCGTTACAGGTAGTCAGAAGCATGAAAAAGTCTGACAACCAGTCTAACCGTGTTGCCCAGGTAACTGGGTTGAAGAGGTCAGATAGGCAGGCGCTCCTTGTAAAACACTGGTACTTAGCTGAAAACGGTTAGACTAGTAGCCGACCCCAACATAGTTGGGAAAAGGCTAGGCCGATGATGACGATGATGAGTATTTATTTAAGTACATATAAAAAAAATGTTTTGCTATGATAACATTGCAAAATAAAATTTCCAACTCCTATCGGGCTCCATTAATGCCTACCTTTAAGCTAATACTAATATAATCTAAAAATTGACGACGCTTACGCTTTTAGTGAATCATACATTTTCACCAAATACATAATTCTATGGTCTTCTAAAACCTGATCATCTACTTTCCTGAATCTAGAATTATACATTTCTTGTTCATGAATGAAACAGTTTGATGCCACCCAATCCGCTGTTAGCCGGAAATGAGATGATTAAGTACCACTGACATCGATTGCATGCCGGAAATTGTCCTCATCAGATAATAACGAATTATAATGATTGTTCCTTATCAGTAAGGGATCAACCACTTTTGTTTAATCTGTATTATTAACTTTTGTATTAACCTCAGCAGGTCCACATTCGGTGCTATGGATGTGGTCCCAATAAGAAGCGAGGAGGCGACGCTCTTTGCACCTCGGCCTCGACTCAACACGAGGAAGTGATCCAACGGCCCACACTTCTGACCGCTGGAAGCATGCAGTCGTTGTATGAAGGATTGCCATACACCGAAATAAAAACGCGGATGACGTGGCACGGCGATTCAGGTTTAGTCAGTAAGAGTCTGACACTACCCATTTCCTCCATGAGGATTCCCCATGGTTGGCAACCCCCAGGATTGGTAAAAATAAGGTTACTTGCCCATGTTACTATTGAGGTAGCTCCAAGTCGTCCCATTATTCGTCTATTGGCTTTGGGAGGCTGTCAGTCCAGCCATTACAACTCCAACCAGAAGCGCAGAAGTCTTCTGGAACGTTTGCTGGCGTCTGTGATGGAGCTCGGTGCACCGAGGATCTTGCCGATGTTCAGCATTCGTATTTGAGACTCCTGGCGTGACGGAGAGCCTATCAGAGGCTCTTTAAGCTGAATGATGACAGGAAATGAGATGCCGCTGTATACTTAGCACTTTAAATTGACACTATTGTGATTAATTATTCGCTTCGCAAATATCACAATCTGTTGAGAAAATAAAAAAAAATACTATTTTTTTTAATTTCTCAAAATAAACCACTGAATAGCAACTATGAATAAATATCCATTACTAAAACAAAGCACTCAAATTCGTTTTCCTATAAAAGTATTATTTATCGCGAAAAATATATTTTGAAGCAATGAATATAAGTGAAACCTGACTACATGGAAAAGTACTCGAACGTTTTACAAACAATAAAATTCGGCAAAATTTAATGAAAGTTTACAAATACTAGCTACGTGTATATATGGGCAGCCATATGAATAAATTTTATAGCATCATGTATTAATTGGTTCACTTTAAATATTAAAATACCGGTGGCGAATATTTTTCATAAAAAAGATTGGCGTGTGACTCAACCACTGCAGGCAATGTTTGGCATATTGATTCTTTGTCAATGCAAGACATGACTTTGTGTATAACAGAATAGGCGTAGTAAACAAAAATGTATAAATAAGACCCAATTTCTCAAAACCCCTTTACACTAGCACAATAGCAAACCTGTAGCAATACTACAATCTTTAAAAGACTGGCCCATGTGGAAGCGAAAAAGCGCGCTACACTCCAAATAGCGGTGTCTTGCTTCCACATCACGTTCGAGTTTAAGAGGTTACAGGATGGCAGGTCCCCTGACCTAAATTCAGCGACTCCCAGATACAACGCAATATCTCATCCGTGATCCCTAAAATTTAATGCTTCAGATTATCTTCTAACTATTCACGGACGATAGATTTACATTGCTCTACAATTCACTGAAAATTGAGATTAGATGGTTAATGAATGGGATTACGAAAGCTATTTATCTTATTTGTGTTCAGATTACACGCTAATGTAGGGGTTGATACCCTGGTAGCTTGAGCGTGCATGCTTTGTGATACATGGGTGATGCTTTTATGTGAAGTTTAGGGTAAAGATATTTCCCGTCACGCAAAAAACGCATGTTTTTAATCTTATTTAAGGTAATCTCAGTCGAGGTTTCTTCGGACTAAAGACGTCAGTAAATTGTCAAGATATGTTGGTTTGATAACAGAAAACTGGATATGCGATAACTCTAGTAAAATGTAGAAATATGAATGTGTTTATAAAAAACAAAACGACTCGTATTCAAGTTAAAGACACACAGACTCAGAACAAGCATTCGTGGATCACACACATGCTAGTCGTACGCGGGGATTGAACCCGTAAATAATAAAAAGTACTTCATGTTTATTTATTACCTAGACGAGATAAGTGTACTTACGATGGTAATGAGCTCGTGTCTAAGCTGCAGCTGAACAAGTTACGCTTGATGCGGTTGGTCCGTGGAAGGGTGACCATCTAAATAACAGTTTGAAAGATGTACAACTAACGGTAACGACTGTTATCGGGTAGGTAGAAGCGAGAAAGTCTGACAACCAGTCTTACTAAGGGGTGTCTGTCCAGTACCTACCCAGTTACCTGGGCAACCCAAGTAACTGGGTTAAAGAGGTCAGTTAGGTAGTCGTTCCTTGTAAAACACTGGTACTTACTTGCATAAGCACTCGCATAACGTTGTAAAAAGGCTAGGCTGATGACGATGATGATAAGGGTGATTACCACTTCGTGTGCGAGTTCAGCTCGCGAATGACCGGATTTTATAATTCCCTTATATTAGATCTACCAACCAGCAACCTTAAGTAATATTATTGCAATTTTAAAAGCGGGACATCACATTACACGTCAGAGCGGCATCTCTTTTCCACACCTCTAATACTAGATCCAGATCCCTCTGCAAAATACTGTATATACATGGTTAAATTAATATTAAACGCCGGATGGTACCGTTCAACATCTAAAAGCATTTAATTTATTATTATTGATAACATTTATGATAAACTGGTTGGCAGTCGTTGTTCACTTCATTGTAATGTAACAATGAATATGGATCGATATATTTTGGGAATCTTCTTTTATATCTTCTGTAATTTTTATACGAATACGGCAGTAAAAGTAAGTTTTTTTTAGGTTTTTGTTAATATACATTTTATAGATTTTTCGTGTTCTCGTTAATATATGCATTTGTGAGGTAGTCAGTGAATCCTCGTGAAAAGTTTTACGTCTAAAATTTTTAGAATACCGTACCCAAAAGGTTTTAGAAAATAGAAACGAAACCCTAAAACTAAGGCTCCGCTGCCTGTACTACTACCCGTCCGTCTGCCACCAGGCTATATCTTACGATCCGTCATAGCTAGATACTTGAAATGTTCACAAGTAGTTTATTAGTTTTGCCGCTATTACAACACATACCAGAATTTTAGTCCGCTCGAAAGCCTCTAACACAACCTTGACAGATTTCACCTTTTGGGTACAAAACCGTAAAAAATAAATATGTTACAGATGACATATGTAGCCCTACAACGACCTCGGTTACTGCTCTGCAAGACTCAGTATGTGGAGAACTTGACAGTGACAAGTCTTCGATACAGCCGCAAAGATCCCTTATACTACTTGGTCATTGAAGGCAAGTTGATGGACGTTTTTGGGAACAATATTACGGTGAGATATAATTCTGCTTTTATTTAAACACACAAGCACACTTTCTTCAACCAAACGCTGCAGCTAATTGAATTGTTGACGATTGTGTGAGTGATGAAAGTAACGTCACTTGATGAAGGAAATTTAACATTCTTATGTAACTGAGCTGTGTTGACCGCATTACGGCTCAATCAAAGTTCTCACCTTCGATCCGAAAGTCCGCATCGACTTTTAGAATGTTAAGTGCAATTTTCAGATCAATATCACTGCTTTCGTGTTTCGGAGTTAAAAAATGTGGAACGTATGTCTGATCTGTCGTCACGTCGGATCGCTGTCTAATTGAGCTACGCGAGAAATTGTGCATCTGTGTTTTTGCGCAAGCTTGAGTACTATAATATGTCCTGCGCAGTTGGTTGGAATCTTGTGGCAATAGACGCCGGGGCTGACACAAATCAGGGTCATTAATAAATAACTAACATAATTCCACATTACAGGTTATTTTTGACTTCTACCAGTTCAGTAACAACAGATATTTGCCCACCTACGTCGGGATCCGTGAGAAGATGTGCGATTTTGTTGATAAGCATAACATCTTTGGAGTTTCTTTGTTGAAGTCCTTAGGGAACAGGACCTGTCCTTATCATCCAGTAAGTGTTTGTTACTTTAACTTTTAATGTTGCAAATAAGTTATACTTGTTTCGAAGACCGAAAACGGCAATAGCAAAAATCATTATACTTCATTTTTATTTTAGTTTCAAGAACTCCCGCACTAATGAATTTAGTTCTTGTGTCGCGGGGGTTTCACAACATGCAAGTCACATGCACAGACACCCAGACTCAAAACAAGTTACATGAATCACATAAACGCTTAGCCTCGATTGCCTATCAGCTTCAAGGCTAAGCTATATTGATAGCCCTATCAGATCGAACCCATTATATTTGATTATAAATGGTACCATGTACTGTCCACATTAATTTAAATCCTTTCACCAACACGAGCACAGCATAACTGCATAACATCTTCCCTACTCCTATTCTTAAAATCTCATATTTATTTCTCTTCCAGGGTTTTTACCACTTGAATTTAACGACTGCAACCTCCTTGATACCGGCAAGTTTCCCCTACAGACAAGGCCGCATGTACGTGAACATAAGTCTGAACTCCCATGGAAGAGAAGGGGTCATTATATCTGGTTATTCAGACTTAGAAATGAAAACGTACTATAAGAAGAATTGAGTTACCTACCTCGCTTTATACATTGTTCAATCAAAATGCAAAAGATCATCAAAATTAATGTCGTTTTAATTTTTTAATCCATGTTCATTCATATCATCCATTTGTATCGCGAGAAGTTTCAAAAACATTCATAAAGAGATCAAAACTCAGAACATGCTCTCGTAGATCACACACCTGTTTGAACTACGCGGGTAAATCCGGTGGGCTTAACATAGTGACCTCAAACACTTAGCATCATTATTATTATTTGTCTTGTATTTTTTCTTAATAATATAGGCAGATGACACATCAGTGAAAACCATACTAGATGCTTGTGTTATTTTGAGTGAGAAAATCTTAGTCAACCAGCGTCAACAATCACCATGAAAAACAATATACATCTATAAACCTAGAAATCTATTAATCCTTTGAACACAACACAAAAACTCTGAATATCGCACAGCCACATTCAGCAAGAAATATTTCTGCGCCTTTCACGATACTACTGCGCTTCGAAACTTGCAATACAATGATAAACCAACCCTTACATCCTTACCCTTGCAACTCTATTGCAAGGGAATAAGGTTTAATATTGATATTCGTCGTCATTATGGCGAGAAAAGTTAAGTTTGCGATCTATATCCAAAGAAATAGCAACCACTTATCATATCTGAGCGTCGGTAATAAATAAAACAGTGTCGTGCAGCGCCATCTGTCTTGTTAAACTGTTTGTTTTACGATATTTGTTTATAGGCCATCAATAAATAATAGTTGAATCAAGTTTTGTAGGAAAAAAGCTGACAGTTTCCGCCTCAAACGATTTATAGATTGTTGTGGTGGCTTCTGAAATTTGGAAACTTGGCTGATTAGACGCGCAGTCCGTTATTTTATTTATGTTAGTGATGTTTAGGCTTTTATGACAGGTCTGTTTCTAGTAGACCACATGTTTTTTTTATATAAATGGATATAATATATCCATTTATATTATATTTATATATCCATCCATTATATATCGATTTCATGTTATGAAATACGATAGTTTTTATTCCGATTTAATATTCTCGTAGGATTATTTTCGATTTAGAAAAAGCAGAGCCGCTGGCAACAGATAGTCAAAACTGAAGCCATAGATCAACATGTGCAATAGTACCTACGTATTTCAAATTCCTTCAAAGGGTGACTTGAAAGCAAACACACTAGCTTAAAATCAACTCATTCTCCAAAAGTCATTTTCCTGGTTTACCTATATCTCAAGATGAAACTGTCTATTCACATGATCAATGCACATGATTTGACAGTAACCTCGGAAGACGACTGCCCGCCATTTTATATTCCATTCTATATTCATGAATTTCAAGCAGTTGGCGACTCCTGCTTCGTATAGAAGTAGCTACTGTACATACAATGTAAGTTACATGAAGTCAGCTTGTAAATGTTGGAGGTTGGTTGTTGGTGATGAAAAGATACCAAATAAGTATCCAGTGACAAATATTGGTTGTAAGCTGATCTGATGTTACATCGGCATCCTCGTAGCAAAGGAGCAAATTTTTGGGCTGACAAAGTTGGATCGTCGTTGCAAGGATAAGACGAAAAGATAAATAGTGTCGTGAAGTAAGACGTTAGATGTATTTCGCCACCCTTATTATGAATGATCTTTAGAAGCTTCACTTGACGAAAGCTGACTATAAGAAATATGTACCTATATGAAGTTGAAAGAATAACAGAATTGAAATTTTGTAAATCTACAAAGTAACTGATCGATGATGAAGCATCGGAGAGAGTGAAAAATATACCTACTCCTCAACACCGTCCCATAGAAATCCATAATACGTGGTAACCATTTCAAATAAAAATGCCTTTAATTATATCATAAATACATCGCACCGGGCAGAGCATGCTAAAACCATCTTTTCAACTTTTTAATAACCCAATAACAAACTGTAACAATAAATAAACCAACACGTCCGGTCCAACAGTAATCACGTAAAATATCCAAACGAGAAACTCAGTGTTTTAACTTTGAAACGAAATAAATGTCATCGTTTTCGGGCAGTGTACACAAATTGTGCTAAAGTTCGGTGGAGCTGCGATGGAACTACATTGTTTGTTTTGGCACGAGTGACGCCGGGGCGCTCGCCTAAGTGTACTAAGAGTCTAGGAGTGTTTGACCACACACTTTTAGTTATTCCTTCGATGGTCCAAGTTACGAACTGTTTGTTTGTTTCTATCTTAAATTCTATTTTTGTAGTGGAAAAGTGTGCGTGAATTCATAATTTATCGATTAAGCGTCTACACCGCGAAAAACTTAGTTAATAACTTTTGAAATACATTAAGGACACATAAAATTACTAAACATAGTTTTAATGTGTGATTATTGAACAGACAGATTAAATAATCTAATTAACTCTGCTATTTTCTCCGGCACTTCGCGAAAATTTCGCGTGTATATTATTTAACTAGATATTTATCAACCTCTTCAAGATGAATGTATCTATTACCTATGTATGTAGCAAATAAAACTCCGCAGTAACTTATAAGAGACTTCTAAAATGTATCAAAATGGCTCAAGGAAACAAGCAAAGTCTATAAGAATGCGGGCCCAGAGCGGCCAAACTTTTATTATTTGTCCACCAAACTTGACACAGATAAATTGCGGGAGCGCCACGCAGCGGATAAATTATAAGATTACTGTATCTATTATTCTATTAATTTACTGTTCAACCACCCTTGGGTTGATCGTTCAATGCGGATACTGTGACACCAGGACAAGAAGTTGAGAACCAAAGCTGTCGTGTGAGTGAGACAAGTCACACACACTCTCTCGCTTCCACGATTTCATACCTACCTACAACATACAGCGATAAGTTTGTTTGGTAGGCTCCTACAGCTACGGTCAGTTAAAGCTAATGTAGGAACGCATGGCCGCCTTGAGTAATTACCTATTCGGTTTAATTAAAACCGCAATTGGAATTGGTACACGTTCGGTGAGATAACGATACTTCGGGAAGGTGGTCTTATAATTTAGATTACACACACAGGAACACAGTAACTTATTGGGAAATGGTTTTGGAGAACTTTGAAATGAACAAGGGCAGAAATACGTCTGACAGCGACTGATACAACTCTTCAATTCTGGAAAATACATTTTGAAAAAAAAGAGCAAACAAGCTACATTAATACGATCGGTATGGGTACGGATGAGTGACCATCTATATTATCACGAGTTCCTCCGTTTTTTTGGATGGCACGTCAAATTATGGATGCCGGCTGTTATACATTTCTTTGACAGAAATTATACCTTCAGAAGCTAGAAAATGACAACCAGTCTAACAAAAGGTATTGTGTTGAACCTACAGGTCACTAGGATGAAGAGATCAAATAGGAAGTCGCTCCTAGTACAACACTGAAACTTAGCTGCATCCTAGACTGGAGATCAACATAGTTGGGAAAAAAACAAGGATGATGATGATGTTTGACTCATCTTTGTATTTTATTGGCTGACTCACACAAACTAAGCACTTCACTTAGTTCAAAGTGTAACACTTAAAACAAAGAATCTTAAGAATCTCCTAAAGTTTATGCTGCATCTGTAACCTGACAAATAAGTCGCTTGCCATTGCTTCGCTTCTCATTACAATTTCTAATGTTATAACTACAAAAGGAGCCATAGTTTTACATGAGGCGGAAGGGTAAACGTTAAAATCTACATTGAACGAAGTGGCACATTAAATTCATGCAGATAGTTGAATTTCAGAGCAGTCTATTTCGGTTGAAGTTTCTTCCCGTCGTATTGTTTTGTTATGCGCAAATGTAAATGCAAATTGCCGGATTTATCTATTTTGGTGTAAGTTTCTGTCAACAATTTATGCTCAATATGTAGGGTTCTGTACAGAAAGGAAAAAAAACGGAATGATGGCAAGATAGTTGAAATTTTCACTCATGATGAATTTAAATTGTCGTTATAACAACAAAATAAAAATTAAGTTGCTACAATTTCACAGTTGTTGGGTGACAAACACCTTTGAGAGTTGGTACCCACAAATTTAATTGCCACCGACTTGTTTATCTAAACTATTTAAAGGGAGTTTACTTCTAAATACACTGAGAAAGTATTAGGTATAGTAGGTACTATCCAAGCATGTACTAGTCGCCTGCTGTGTCTTGTATGCGTCACGACGCAGACAGAAGAAAATGATGTTATCAAGTGTCCTGCAGCTTATAGTTAAACCTATATTGTATTTCTACAAGTGTTTTTTCAGAACGAAATTATGGCCTTATAGTAGTATTTTACAAAGCAATGGCAACACTTTAATGTCAAAATTCTATTATTTACTTTTAATGTCACTGTCAAATGGACGACAATAACAGCGAAAACAAATACATTTTCTTTATTTATTTAAACAGTAAATCAAAATGCGGTGGAGTGAAGCAGTGACTCTAGAATTCGTGAAGATTTATATAAAGCATGAATGTCTTTGGAACCCCGCACATCCCGGCTACAAACTAAGATACCAGAGGGAAAAGGCCTACTCAGAAATAAGTACAGAATTCATGACTACCAAGTCAATGACGGTTCCTGAAGTTAAGATGAAGATTAAGAACTTGAGAACTACTTACGCACAACAAGTACACAAGATACTGCAAAAGTCTAGTCCTGACTCCATTTACGAGCCCTCCCTGGTCTGGTTTCATGAAATGGATCGTTGTTTGAAGCATATACCTAGTAGCCGACATTCTACTTCATATAATGTAAGTTTTACTAATAAATAATAACATGTTATTCGATCAAAATTGTTTGGTTCTTTCAAAAAATATTGATTACAATATTTATTTATGAATTTTTGGATTAAAATATAATATTTGTTATTTCAGTCACAAGAAAGTCTAGACATAGACTCTTCGTGCCAAATCTGGGTTGATCAAGAAAGTGAAAGTGCCAACTTAGATGAAGCTAACCCAGACCCCCTCGTGCCACAAACTGATGATGAATATGACTCAATCAAACCTGATGAACCGATCTCTAAAGTTAAACTTGAAAGACAGACTTCCCCAGTCTATTACAAGAAAATGAAAAAGAAAAAAGTCAAACACCGTCTTCCTATTAGAAATTATTCATCCGATTCAGTTTCAGAATGTTCAAAAGATGATGAATTTGATATCTATGGCAAATACATTGCTTCTCAACTGAGAAAAATGGATTTACATAAAGCATTAAGACTTCAGTTGGAGATACAAAACCTTGTTAGTGAAGCCAGGATCTCAGATATAGTGTCAAGTGATTAAAAGTAGTTGAAGGAAGATAGTTTTATATTTACTATAGATTTTTGTTTACAATTTGTTTGTAATTAGTGCAATTTGTAACTAGATTGAATTTATGTCCAAAGTGCAAATAATGAACCAAAGATTGAAATATGGAATGTAAATAAAAATAAGTGATACTTGATATCTTATTATTTTTTTAGCCTGAAGTGAAATGATAAAATAATCTTTTCAATATTGCCAGCACACCTATTCTGAGATCGATTTAAACCACTTCCTAGAATTTGTATCTTACAATGTATTTTTACTATATATAATTTTTACACTCGGTTAAAAAAAAAGATAAATTGAATTCTAAACAACGTAGTCAAAAATCATTTCGTTCAGAGTAGCAGTTTTTACGCTTACCACATTCAAACAATGGAAACTGACAGCAGCTTCGAGCAAATGTCAATCAAAGTTATTTATGTTGTCAAAATAAATATTTCTATACTTTTATCGTTACCTACGGTTGTGTAATTAGAAAATAACACAAATAAAATGAGGTGGAGTGAAAATGAAACATATCAATTCGTTAAAATATATCTAAATCACGAATTCTTATGGAATTCGGAGCACACAAACTACAGACTAAAAAGTAAAAGGCTGAAAGCTTACCGAGATATAATCGCAGAATTAAACGAAACAACAGGCATCTTGCTAAACGAAACCGAATTAAAAATGAAAATTAAGAATCTAAGGTCCACGTATTCGCAAGAGATTGCTAAAATAAAGCAACGCTCCGGCCCGGAATGGACGTATAAACCGAACATGAAATGGTTTAGCGAATGGCATAAATGTTTCGGCGCTTTGAAGAAAAATACAGATGATTCCTCGTTTGAAAATGTAAGTTGTGTACAAACTTGACTCAGTTAAGGCACTCTTACTCTCTTACCCAGCTCCCTAAATGTTGCTTATGTAATTGTTCATCGAAATTCATCTTAACAACTATTTTCTTAGATATTTAATTTAATTCCAGCATCAAGATTCAGCAGACGACCCATGCCAAAAAATATGGTTGTCACCAAATGAAGACAACATTGAGGATGAAACTTTGGATCCGTTTCCAGAAGCAGATGATGAATATAACCTTATTCTAAAAACAGAACCTCGGGAAGTATCCCATATCGAAAGATATCAAAGTAAAAAGAAAAAAATAAAGCACAGAAGGCCAAGTACAAACTATTCTGATAGAACCTTCAGGGAAAGCATAGACTCTACAGACACTGCATCAAAAGAGGATGAATTTGATATCTATGGGAAATATATAGCATCTCAGTTGAGGAAAATGGATCTGCAGAAAGCTTTGAGGGTGCAGCTTGAGATACAGAGCCTAGTGAGTGAAGCCAGACTGTCAGGACTTAATGGGAAACATTAAACAGTTAATAAGCCGGTACAGTTAAAAAACCAATGTTCATGGACACAATTTGATTTGCAAACAGTTTTACCCAAGACTTGTGGTCTCTTTGTTACAGTGTTAAGTACATGTGATAAGGCCTTTTTAGTTTCTAGTCTGAACAATCACCATTTTTATTTAATTGAATGCTGGTATGTTGAAATTCAAATTGTATTCATCAATTTTGTTACTGGCAATACTTAAGTACCAAATGTAAATACATTTAATTGAAAGTACAACACTTGTTTATAAATTGTGACTTTCTAGCAATTTCTAAACTTTGGTTTAAATCCTATATTTTTAAGGGGTTTTGTATATAAGATTGTCTGATGTACTATGGTTAAGGAAATAAGTTTCTCAATAAATAACTGTGAAAGTGTTCAAAGTAAACACCATACTGGTTTTTATTATCATTGTTATGTCCACTAAAAATCCCTGAAAGGCTTTTACCAAGTTTTCCCATTGGTAAGAAAAAAGTCTTCAAAGGGGTTGATATAAGGCAAAGCAATGAGACAGTGCTCTACACTGCCTATAGCCGCGTCAATCTTCCACAAATGCAAGTTTTACATCATAAAGTGGGGTAAGAGTGGGTGGTATAACTCTCAAATAAAAACGAAAGTTTGCAAGTCTGATTTTTTATTGCTGTTACAGCATCTGTTTATGATACAAACAAACATTATCACTTACATTTCACTAGTGAAAATTCAGATCGTTCCATTGTACGTTTGTTCCTACGATAACGCTCTCGTATTGATCCGGTTTCATGAAAAAATATACATCGGCGTCTGTACGGCAGACAGACTTCATTATTTCCGAACAAAAAATCACATCAAGTCTAAAGCTAAAAATTAAGTACTTTTTTCACAATCATTTTACGTAGTTTCAAACTATAGAACGGATCTCGGAAGTCAAACTTCGTGGGCAGTGCGCAGTCTGATATTTAAAACTAAACATCTAAAAATAAGGTTTACAAATAACTGTAAAGGTCGATTCACACGTCCGCGACCGGTACCATAATCTCACTCGAAATCAACTAACTGTGATATGTGCATGTGACAATATTAAACTGAAGTACAATTTTAAGATTAATTGTTGACAACTTATCTAGCTTCAGACAATAATTATAACGTCGGGTTACTGCTTACTACTCGGTGATAAGGGCGTTATTTCGTTGCCATGGATACGCAATCAAATGTAAGAAAATGTTTGCGCATGTGCTAACCGCGGATATTTTAAACAACTGACTAGTGATGTAGTCCGCCGGACAATGTTGAAGTCGACCTTTTTAGGACTAGAGTGAACGTTTTATTTAACAAAAATCTCATAATAATACAGAAATATTTACTTTTAACCAATGTGCGTTTCATCGCTTGCCGATATTCTGTGAATGCTCTTTAGCTCTTGCTTTATTAGGGTTGGCGATTACAAATTACGGAAATGAGATTTCAAACAATCAATATTGAAATTTCTTGTTTAAATTGCCAAAAATACTGATTTATAATATGAAACTTGATACTTATTCACCACAGTCCAAACTTATTCCGACAGATTTACCTACTACCTGGTTATTACATAAGTACGTTTAAATTCAAATAGATTCCTTATCAAACTCAACAGGAACTTGAGATTCTTGTGTATTTGAACACCAGTTACATTTCAATCTGTCGACAAGTTAACAAGAGCGAGCTTTACTCCGAACTATATTGGCACATACAACCATTTTGTTTATAGTAACAATGATAACAATAAAATTCTGTGCAATATAATTGTTAAAATATTTTGGTGTTACCATAAGTCTTTGCCTTAAATGAATAACTCTGATCGAAAGCTTTTGTGTTTGAGTGTAGTTTTGTATTTGATCTGTTAAGAAAGTCTTTCAACATTCAGGCAAAGGTCTATGGCTATACCATACATTTTAGATAAACACAAACATTGAATCCCAATTCTTACCCAGTACTGGATGTAATAAAATTAATTGTACTATGTAAATGCAACAGATTGGAAGCTGTAGGTATTCGAGATGGAAGATGCGATGCCAAGTGGTATACCGTATAGATTGGATGGAATCAAGGTATTAAGTTCACTGTCAACGAAAAATATCACATCTATATCTATACTAATATATAAAGCTGAAGAGATTGTTTGAATGCGCTAATCTCAGGAACTACTGGTTCAAATTGAAAAATTCTTTTTGTATTGAATAGACCATTCATCAAGGAAGGTTTTAATATACCATCACGCTGCGACTAATAGGAGCGAAGATACAATGGAAAATGTGAAAAAAAAACAGGGCAGGTATAAATCATAACTTATATCTTCTAACCATGCGGACGAAGTCGCGGGCAACAGCTAGTTACAGAATAAACAAATGTAGTGTTGATTTCAATGTTAAATTCAGTAGAACATTTTTAATAGGCGGGGCTAAGGTTACATAAAATATAGATACGCAACTCTTCACATTTAAAATTTAGATAATTATGTTGTTCTTTAGAAGCCGAACTATCGATATCGAAGCGACACAACGCACTGCACTGAGCGAAGTGGTTCTTAGCTTCCGCCTTTTTAACGCTACAAATATTCTGCTTTAAGTTCTAGTGGCTCTAGTAGTATCTGCATTGAATAAGTATTTTATTTAAAATCTGGCTAGAATATCTATTATATTTTCTGTGACATATCAATGGGATATTTTTCGTCAACGCGACCTTTAAATTTTAAAAAAGTAATCACGCTAGTTTTAATTACAAATCGGGTGTAAACAGCACAAAAATTATTATAATACGACCGAAATATCAATGAATCTTTTAAAATGTAGCCTCTGCAAAACTCTAATAAAATCTACTATAATAACATGTGTCAATAAATATTTCTTCTTTATCTATTTAGTAAAATTGAATGTTAGTATTAAAATTGATTACAATTTAAGGCAAACCTGGACATATTCAGTTGTACGGCCTATTGGCCTCTTTATCGCGACTTTGATTAATACTGAAACCCCTAAAGACCTACCTATATTATTTTGGAAGAGTGACAGCGCAGTACGCGGCATAGAGCGTTTCGCTTCTGCTGTCCGTTTTAAGAAGGACCTTTTGACAGGTGGAAATACTTCAAACGGACCTATCAGTATACATTGTGGTGGTAGGTCTTCTAAATGCAATCTTCAAGTAAACAGCCGATGCGTAGGTTTATTGGCGTGAATACGTTCAGAGATATTTCAGACGTACAGCACTTACTGCGAGTGCATTAAATTTAGGTACAATGTAACATTACGTATACATACATTAAAATCAGAATTAAATCTATGGATGTTTGGGTTTTTCATTTTTAATACTGGCCATTATTTTCGGATACGTTAATTTTATTGATGTGAATTAATAGCTTAATCGAATTTTTTTTTTTTTTGGTGTAACAATTACATTAATGCAGGTATGCGGCGGGGTCGCGAGTCGAAAAATTCGTTCGAATCGCGACCCCGCCGCGTCTGCTCATGATTAAGGACTCTGGTTGGGTCCGAAACTAGTCGGGCACTCCCGATAAATACGCGGGAGTAAACCGTTACATCGTTTATAAGACTTCCATGCTTCCAAATCCGTAATATCAAAGATCAATTGATCTAGTGGCTAATGACGATAGGAAAGGTTTCTCAAGAGATTTCTTAATAAAATAATATATGTATATGAGCTAAGGGTTTAAGTAAGAATAAGGTATTATGCTTGAATATCAGTCTAGTTATCTGTTAAAGCATGTTAAGTTTGGTTATGAGCGTGATTGTTAAGTAAATGAATGTCTATTTTAAATCCCAAACAGATTTGTTGCGAAAATACTTGGTTTCACATAACGCCTGACGGTAGAGTAATGTGCTCGTTCTAATATTTTCTTGCTGTTTTGTAACATTAATAACGATTTAAAATTGCACATAATATATTTAACGTTCCTTTTAAATTACATTAATTTAAGTAAATTTCCAATACACAGACATCCATAGAATTATAAACAAGCAGGTACTGTCAAACCGGAACATCTGTCAAAATCACAACTGTCATGGTTCAATCGACTGTCAAAAACTGTCACACGTCAAACAATATTCAGCTTTCAAATGTTCAACAAGAAAATGTCGCGCCACACGTAAAGTTCTACAACCGTACCGATAGGTGGCGCCACACATAAATACAGACAAATTTAGACTAAAAACGTCGAATAAAACTACAAATTTAATATACAAGGAAGAAGACTCGATCTCAGATCTTAATTTGTACAATTTATCACATAAAATTTTAAAAGAACACGTATTTAGTTGACTGCAGCAGCAAATCACACGAGGACTCGTATCCATACAATTTAAGGTTGAAGAGATCATTTTAGTCCGATACGCGTAGAAATGCCGAAAAATGCACTGTCGTCCGCGGGTCTGACGCTACCTAAGACACATATAATAATCTTTTAGTGATGCATCTGTATGGAGCGTCAGACCCCCGGTCACAAAGTTTGTATGAAATCACCACAGCAGTCCGCGCGACCCCGGCTAAAAAATGACCGACGGAAGCACAGAACAGCCACACTAAGGATCGATTACTTCGGGCAATCTAGTGATAGCATAAAGTTACCACGAATATGTGTAATTCAAAATATTTCAATATATATATGAAAAAATAAACGCTCTGTCTCGACATTATGTACGTACACTGTTACAAAACTAACACACTTGTATTATTTTAATGTTTATCCAGTATATTAATTTTACCGATATTTGTATGGACATTTAGCGGCCGACACGCGCCTACAGAAACTTCAGATTCATATCATTTACAAACTAAAATGGCGTTTACATCTATAATTTCAAACTATCATAAAACGATACGTAATTTCAAAATGAACACAGAATTTTAATCACTCACCTAGCTTCCGACTTACAAAAAATCACTTTTAATTTTAACTAACACAATAAATTAACGAAAACATGTAAACTGTCAGCTTGCATTATCAATTAGAAAACAAAAAAAAAACAAATTGAGATCAGGAAACGCCCATACAAAGATCAGCATCGCTCGGGTAGGGTTCAAAGCTCGGTAGTCTCGGTACATCGCGACCTAAGTACGCACTAGATGTCGTCTCTTATTACACTTCCGGGATCGACCCTCGAATCGAAGTGATCGTCTAGGTTTCAGCACACAATTATTAGAATCTGATTCTGAACCTAAATTAAGAAGTACTATTTTCTATTTGTATTCTAGGGGTGGGGTCTTGCGCCACCGGCCGGAGGATCGCGGCCGCCGGCGCATGCTGGTGGGGGTCGCGTATCGCGGCTAGGTTGTTCGGGAGCTAGGGTATGCAGGTCCGGGCCGGGCTTCAGGCGTCGGAGGCGAGCGCGAGCTGCTTGGGCGTGTAGACGCAGGCGTTGGGGTCCAGCGGCGACGCGTCCAGGCGCCGCTGGCTGGCGCCCGCGCCCGGGAACGCGGGCGGCATCACCGCCAGCAGCTGCGCCTTCAGCTCCTCCATCTCCTTGTCTTGCCGGGATATTAAACCTGACGCAGGCCAGATACGCGTTAATAACTAATACTTGAAATAAAAGATCACAACAAGTGGACTTGTTTCAGACACAAACAAGCCTTTTACAATTACACAGTTGCCAAAATTACCACAAATACATAAAAGGTATACATTTCGAAGCTTCAAGAATTAAATCGATGGATAGTCGAGTGGTCAGGCAGGACAAGCCTTTATGCACGAATGCTTGTCCTGAATCTGGGTGTCTTTTTGAAACCCCGAGCGACACAAGTTTTAAATTCCTAATCGAGTTATTTTTTTGAATGGCAAAGAAAAATAAGTAGATTGTTGTGCTCACCCTCCTGTATGTGCAGCTTGCGCTTGGCCTCGCCCAGCGCGGACAGCAGGTCCAGCTTGACGCGCGTCTCGGAGGACAGCGAGGACTCCAGGTACGTGTGGTTCTTCTGCAGGTTGTTGTACTCGTGCTCCAGCTCTGCAGCCGCCGCCACCTTCTTTAGGTGCTGCTCTTTAAGCGACTCTAATGACCGCACCTGGATTTTAAATATATTTTTTTTTTAGTTTTGTCTCTTAGTATTGGATGTAATATGTATCGTGTATTGTAAAAGCAAACCCGGGGTAAAATTTAAAGACCGTCTGTCTATTGAAATTAACAAATTGACTGCGGTACAATAGTGACCCGAGCTCTTACAAAAAAAAACTAGTTGATTTTAACCATTTTTAACAATGGTTGGGGGTTCCATTGACATCCTTTTTGATCAGTGCATGTATGTTTTGCTAGTTATTTAAAGATACATAACAGTGAGGATCCTATATCTAACTTAATACAGAATCGTTTGGTTACTGCAATTAGTCTGATCGCAATTTTGACTGTTTTTCCGGACTTATTGGCAAAACTTAACAAACCCCCAGCGAGAGTAAAGACAGAAACTAAGTATGTAAGCAACATCCACTAATGGAATTCCTTGTGGAGTTTGGACCTGGACTTGGTGCGTTGCTATCGGCCGCTTTCTATATTCGATCCCGAATCTAAGATTCCGATCAATCCAGATTTTTCTCAATCCCTCGATTGAGCTTGAATCTGCATTTCTTTAATCGATCTCGTCTCGAAATCCATCGAAAAAAAACGGATAGATCGCCCTGGTAAACGTTTTGTTTTACGCATGTGCAGAAAAAGTACTTCAGCGATTATTAATGAGTAAAATGGTGGCTTTTTTCCTAGAGCTTATCTATTTTATGTATAATCACTAGAAATTGCACAAAATACAAAAATAAAAGATTGGGAAGTCGTAGCGGTAAATACTATAATTCTACCTGAAGATTAGAAAAAGCATAAACGACAATAAACGTTTATTGATGAGCAACGGAACGTCAGTCAATCGAAAAGTTGTCAGTCAGTTTGACATTAACATAATATATTTTAAAATCGCAAGTTTAATTGTTGTTTGTTTTTCCGATGTCTCAGCTATACAATAGAATACAGCGGTAATATTCGAGCGCATCCGTTCTACCTACTCATGGATCCCACTCTGTTTGTTCTGGGCATGGTTGGCAATAATCAACTGTATATGAGACGGGAGTTTGCACTGGTCGTCTACTTGGTGAAGGTGCTTCGTGGAGTGGAGAATCACCCGGAAGTATTGCAGTGCTTGAGTGGCGGAGTGGGCGGCGAAGCCCGCACCTACTGCTGGTTCCTACCGCGAGAACAAATTTGCTCGCCAAAGCACCTCTTACAAGAGCTCTCCATACCACCAACTTCTTCAAAATCAGACTGACGTGTTTTTAATAATGAAATGTGTTTCAATTTTTGTTTAGTATAAGTTCTTTGCTGTCGCATTAGGGTAAACCCTGTAATGATACTTCATGGTTTTAAATAAATAAATCAAAACGAGAATATTATAATCGTTATCCATTGATTCCAGTATTACAGATATTGGTAAAAGTGTACTTAGTACACAAAAACTATAATACCGAAAGCAAAAAAGTTTAAGCGTCAGCTTATGCTTAGCAATCCAAAAGAATTACTGAGCGCTGGTCTTCAGCTTAAATCCTTGACCCCCGTTTACAAGTAAAGTACAGAACAACCACTCGATACCTAAATCACAATTACAAATTTTAAGGACAGAGTTTGTTCTACTTCGCTGTCACTACTATCCCAGTCCGATAGCTGAGCTAATACTTCAAGATCGCTATCACTATCACTTGAAAATATTTCCATTTTAACAGATTTCTCAGTACAATCCGTAAAAAATTGGGGATCGCAATTATAGATCAAAAAAGGCCAAAAATCGATTTGTCAAAACCAGAGATCGGTTATAGAAAACGCATAACTGTCACTTTCGTACAAATACCAATCTAAAATCTCGATCCGCCCTCCCAAAGATAGATTGAAGAAAAAGATCGAGAAAACGATCCATGGATCGGTTATAGAAACACTAAAAGTTGTAAATGGATTCAAATGTCAATCTCGATCCGTAAATTTTGGATTGAGATCGAATATAGAAAGCGGCCGTATATCGTTCCCTCAGGTTATGAGAGTGGTCCTCTCTCTCCCCACAGTATTGAGGCCGGGTACCTGGTCGGTGGCGAGGCCGAGGTCCCGCTGCAGCTGCGCGGCCCGCTCGCGCGCGCGCGTGAGGTCCCGGCGCAGCGCCGCGCCCTCCGCCTCGGCCGCCGCGCGCCGCGACCGGCACAGCTCGCTCTCGCACTCCGCGCTGACACAACGCGGGATTAGTAACAAGGAACATGGGGAGGCAGGGAGCCTAGTGATGACCCCCGGTCATTGTAGGCACAGGCCAGCGATCAGGACCAGACCCATGTAGAAAGGCGCGTTTGTGCTCTGCTCCAAAGACATGTCATCAAGCACTGAGGATCCCATTGGAAGGAACATGGGTGGATTTTACTCCGTAAAAGTCTGATACTCCCTTCCTCTCAAGTCTCAAATACACGCCATTTGACCCAAAATTTGACAGCAGTATTGTAGCATGTAATAAGCAGTTATCTGATGATATCAAAATCAAAAACATCAAAAGTTTTTATTTCAAGTAGGCCGTTTAACAGGCTCTTGCAAAACGTTGCAGTTATGACTTTAGTTTCGCGGTACCAAAGTGTCATTGTTATGGAGAAGAACCGGCAAAAAACACCATAAGTTACTCTTTTAAAAATGAAGGTCATATAGACACATAAGTGCAGGTACCTGGGCGGCCTGGCGGCGTGCTTGGCCCGCAGCAGCTGCGCCTCGGCGGCGGAGCGCGCGCGCCGTTCCTCGCCCAGGCGCCGCTCCAGCGACGCGCGCTCGCCTGTGCGCCACGCTGACAACCTACAGGTACAGACACATTCATATAGCATATGATATAATAATATTAGGTATTGCCTGCGACTTTGTGCGCGAGGTTATTTATGATGGCTCGTAGCTAAGCTATAATAAATTGTGTGAGTGAGTGATTAATTGAGAGTAACCTTGAAAACCTTTTGAAGTACATGAGGAAGGTTATTTTTCAAATCGTACCAATAACATATAAGCTTCGAATTACTTGAACCATAGTTTAGGTGACTCCGGCCAGTATTGCGGTATTTGTAGATTCATAGCGGCAACATACTTCCTGATATATGCGCGTACTAAGTTTTCATAAATTTTGTTACCAAATTCTATTCTCGTAAATATGATTAACAACTCTCCAGTGCGCATAACTTAAAACACAAACATAAACAATATAGACCAAAGTGCTGTAACATTATACTGAAAGAAATAAAAACGATGCGCAGGCGCTTCGAAGTAAAGATAACACTTGTAAAATGAGACCATAAGCGTTACTACCAAACCTAAGTACCCTGCACACTGACCTAGCTCTCATATAGAAAAATAACGGAAATTAAAAATAAAAACAGTAATATACCGCCCTAATTCTATTTTTATACTGCACATGACTTTTGATAACCGAAAAGTTCGTTTATGATACTGCAATGTCTAAGCAAGAGTATTTTTTGTCACATTTAAGAATGGAAGAAACCGTTTTGCCTTGAATAATAAACTCTTCATCATCATCAGCCTTTGTTTATGCTATTCTTCTCTGTCTCTTGCCCTTCGCATCCATCCTATTCCATCTTCTGCCCATCATAAATCTTGGTCACCAATCAGTAATTAAGTTAATCTATCTATACGTCTGGCTAAAACACACTTTAAACCCACAAGAAACCTCAAAGTATCCGTCAACTCAACCATAAATCCAATATACAGGTACCTTTAAACAAACCACGTCAGCATTAAAAGTATTCAAGTTACTTGCCGCTCAAACACGATAGCGAACGCACGTTATCAAGTCACACAAAATGGACTCAACAAAAACTGTTCAGGAAGAAACAAAATCCACATCTCCGGAGGCAAAACCTATAAATGTCGGTCAACAGTTGTCCGTTGCCGCTATGAATCTACAAATACCGCAATACTGGCCGGAATCACCTAAACTATGGTTCAAGCAATTCGAGGCTTACATGTCATTACAACAAGAAGATGACAAGAGCAAGTACCATCTGGTTATATCGAAACTGGATAAAGAAAGTATTGAAGCGGTCAGCGATTTGTTATTCGATCCGCCCAGAACTGGCAAATATGAAGCTTTGAAAAACCGCTTGTTAAGTGCGTCTGACGAGAAACGTTTCGTGAAAATACTGAATGATATGGAGACGTCAAGAATGAGTCATCTGATATCTGAGCAGATTAATGTGCTGCGTCGTATTGAGACGTTGTTAACTCAGTTCTGTGAGACGAACCGGCCTGAAAGTACCAGTTCTAGGTATCGGAATGATGGCTGGGTGTGCTGGTATCATAGGAAGTTTGGTGTCGAGTCCACGAAGTGCGCGGATGAATTTCGGTGTACGTTTTACTGAGTGTTGGTGAAAGGTTGTGATAGTGTATTTTTTTATGCTGTCATGTGTTTTGAAATATTTTTGAGATGGATGCATTATATATATTTTTTGGATGTTTGTTGGGTTTAACAATAAATAAAATAAGCAATATGTTTCATATCATTTTTTATCTAACCTTAATCAGAACACACCACGTAAGGTTTTTTTTATAAGATAACTTTATATTCGTGATGTGATATATTATATTTGACTGGTCTTTTGGTCTATTGGTTAGTGACCCTGACGTCTATATTGGAGGTCGGGTTCGATTCCCACCCAGCACAGAGACGAGCGCGCGGGCCCCGCCAGCCCCACGCGCACATAGTGTGGGAGGTACGAGTGCGTGTCCTTACTTGTGCTGCAGCGCCTGGTGCGCCTGCTTGAGCTGGTGGTGGTCGGCGCGGCGCTGGCGCTCGGCGGCGGCGGCGGCGGCCAGCGCGCGGCGGGCGTCCTGCTCGGCCGCGCGCGCCGCTGCTAGCTCCACGCGCACTCGCTTCAGCTCCTCGCTGCACTCGCGCGCCGAGCGCTGCGGCAACACACACGTTACAGTTAATAATCACCCGCACAGGCGACTGCGAAGCGCTCGCGTCTGGCACAGACACAAGCGCGTCGCTTTCACGAGCTAGAGTCGAGGCAGCACCAAGGTATAGGCTTATTAGCGGCACGCGCTCCTAAGTGCCCTTGCGGCGGCGCAAGTCCAGGCGGGGGCGCCGTACCCGACCGCGCCGCGAGTTACCAATGCTGTGAGATACTGGCGTTTGAAATACAACCGGGTGAGCAGTAGTGCCGGTACAGGCACTCCAATGTGTTTTGAATAGGGATTGCGAACCCGGGGAAAATTCATAACCGGTTTTATTTTTCGGTTTTGGGACGATAACCGGGTTTCCAAAAAAATGTAAGAACTTAAAAGTCCTGACTTTTCTAACAAATTTACACTGTAGTAAACAGATATTAAGATTTGAAATGATATATCACTGTAATCATTATGACAAATATGCTGGGGAAAGGATGTATTCGGTTTACGCTAAAGTTTAATCAATTAAACAAAAACACAACTTCAATCAGAAGAAAATAACAAAAAGGAAAACTTGTGCCAATTTTTTAATTAATAATTAGTAAGATCTATTCACAGATAACCCCTTGATAATCTGTGGATCTATTTGTATATTTAATAAAGAGAGACACAGAGGTGTTAAAATTTTTAGTACCAACCATTTGGAACCAAAAATTTGAACATCTCTGTGTTTCTCTCTTATCCCTTTCCATCAGACATTTCTAATGTTATACCCTAATAGTGCAACACACTTTTTTCATATTTATCAGAGTTGCCAGACCGATAAATTGATATAAGATGATTAGTCGAATAACCGATTTGGTCGATTGAAAACCGGTTTTGTTTTTGAGAAAAATCCCGGTTTTTCGGTTTCGGCGAACCCGGTTTTGCATTCCCTAGTTTTGAATGAGCTAATCAAAATCATTTTGAATGAGCTGTCTTAATGACAGTTTCATTTGAAACTAGTATAATAATTATAAAAAAAATATTAAATATGTATTTAACAAAAAAAACACATACATAAATATGTATGTTTATACGTACATAAACTACTCAAAATAAAATAGGACCCACTACATTCTTAGGCTGTAATTACAAAGTATTCATACTTTATTGTTATTTTTGGATAAATGTGGTTACGCTAAATATTAAGAAACTGTTTTAGCATAATTAACATCAAAATTGATTTTTTTAAATACACACAAAATTCTCTTTTTAGGGAAGTTGCAACAAAATAATGAGCACTGTAAACTAAACCTAACAAATAAACTTTTTTGCAAATAATCCCAGAGCAATGTTTTTCTTAGTAACAAGTAGGGCTTCCTCTACTCTGAATGCACTCTCTGAGCCTATCTGGTTTACGTTCAATTAGATAGGTAACATTTTGCTCTGGTATTCGTTCCCAACAGAGTTTTAGCGCGTTTGTGAGTTCCTGTTGACTATTTGTGAAAATGGGGTAATGTGAGGTTGGATGACGCTCAACATGAACAAGACGCGCACAACTGGTGGTTTTTGCAGACCTATCCCCCACCTCCCCACACCATAACACTTGGACTCCCCAAAACGATCTGTTCCATGGATGCAGGGTTTTGTTAATTGTTCACATTGTTTTCTCCACACGCGTATTCGTTTGTCGTCACTATAAAACTTGACCTTACATTGGTCTGTAAAGAGTACCGTGCTCCAATTGTCTATAGTCCAAACTAAACGTTCCCGAGCCAATCTTAAACGCGCAGATCGATGAGCAATGGTCAGTTTGAGTCGCACTGACCGTACTCTGGAGCATTGAACATCTTTGTGGAGACGATTTCGGATTGTCAGGTATACTTGGGTACCTGTTGATCACCGTAGTCGCATTTTTAAGGTCCGGGCGGTTACAGTTCCCGACATGCAGTTAACCGGATATAACGGTCTTCATGTGCAGTTGAAGGTCTCTGGGACTCTCCCTCCTGAAGCTGTGCAACTGCTCTTGCAGCCATTTTAGCCATTTTCAGGTCCGTATGACGTCGAGAACATAGGTGACAAAATTAAAGCTGTGTTTTTTGAAGCTTTTTCTACTTTTTCAACTTTTCCTGCCCATCCACTTGAATAAAACGCATAAATTGTCGCTCGAATCGTTAATAATAACTCGTAAACATGTCTACTTCACAATTGAATGCTTCATTTTGCTAATCTTTGCCTATTGGGGATGTATAAACAAAAAACTAAAATTTATGATCGTGGGCCCTTGCCCGTGCAGTATGTTCACGTATTCCCACGACGAGGGATCGCACTTTGGTAGTGACGGGTGCGACCCCACGTATGGGGCGAGGAGGCCGACGTCGGCCTCCTGACACGCTCGCGCCGCTCCCGGCCGGCGGGTCCCCGCGGCTGGCACGGGTTGCCATGCTATGCAGCACCACGTGTCGGCACAAGACGTGGCTGACGTCACCCGGCGGCTAGGAAGAGTCGGATACTACCCGTTTTCGCCCCCGAGAGAGTGGGTGTCCGTAAGATCGTACAGCGTGCGATGCCGGGTAAGGTCGACCAGTAAACACATTAGTTTACCAGTAGTATGGTAAGCACTAAGTATGGACGACCACCGTCTACCCAAAGCGATCTTCTACTCCAAGATGGCTGTAGGTAAACGGCAGCTTGGAGGTCAATATCTGCGCTACAAGGACGTATTTAAAAGACATCTGAAGGCTTGCGCTATTGACCCTAAGGATTGGGAGAGGCTTGCTTTAAATAGGTCCTCTTGGCGCAAAACTATTTTTGAAAACGTCAATTCGTCTTGGTGAAACGACTCCAGAAGCTAGACGAAAAGCGCCAAGCCCAAAAAGACCACAAAGCCATCGTACACCTATACTCTCAATTCTGCGGGTCAACTTTACTGCAGCGCTTGCGACTTGCAGTGTTTAGATCTAAACTCGGTCTAGCCATTCAAATCAGGGTTCACGCTAGGAAGTCAATTGCCAAGGGTCGCCATTATCGAAAACGATAAGGAGGTCTATACAATAGTTTCCCAGACAGAATTAGTCGAGTTGAGATAAATACCAAATTAATCCGACTTGGTTAGTTAAGACAAATAAAAAACTCACCAGTTCCCGCTCTCTTTCCCTCTCCCGTTCCTTCTCTTTCTCCTTCATTTCTCTTTCTCTTTCCTTCTCTTTTTCCTTTTCTTTTAACTCTTTATTACTGCATTCCTTAATTTTTATACACTCTTTTGTACTCTCTACATCTTTATCTTTAACTATATGTTCTTTTGCTGTAAATAAAAATAACATTAAATACTTAGAGTCAAGAAAATGTACGAAATGGGGATGTTGACTTTTTTTCCGGGTGTCCAATCAATAGATTAACGTCGAACCAACTCACTTTGTCACTAAACGATTTATTTCAAGCCACTTTAATAAGGAGGAGGTACTCAATTCGTTTGTGTATTTTTTTGTTTACTACCTCATAACTTCTTACTCTTAACTTGAGATAGCTGTCATTTGGTCCCATCAAAATGTCACCAAATTTTTAATTTCAAGTCTGTTGTAAGTTTTTGCTTTAAAAAACATATTACGTTCAATCAGTGTCGCTACAAATTCTCTTTATTAGAATTATTTTGAAGGTTGTGCCTAATATCTTAATGGACCATCTTCTACTCCTATAAAGTCAATATGCTCATTTGTGTTATATAATAATGTACTCACTGTTTTCTGTACTCTTATGACTATCGCTGTTCTCCTTATCTTTATCTCTGCTTTTATTCTTTCTTTTTTCTTCTTTTAATGTACTATAAGCCTCTTTCTTTTCCAACTTTGACAACTTTACACCACCTGTGAATAAGAAAATTGAGTAAATATTTGATATTACAATTTTCGAAGAAGTGATTGTAGGCGACTTTTTTAACATTTTAAATATCTGATAAAATTTTAAGCAGTTTACTGATGCGACGTGCAACAAGTCTGGGAAAAATTAAAAAATCCACTGGGCGATTAGTGTCGCGGGTTTGATCGCTGTGTAGGAAGCATTTGTGATCCACGAATGCTTGTTTAAATGAATGCATTTATTTTTTAATTTTAACTAAACTTATTAATTTATTCGCGAGACAATTTTTCTTAATGATTACGTGGCTTAAACAGAAGTTTTCGCTCTCATAACATTTCATCTAATAAAAAAACCCGTTACCAGCTGATCTAATCAGCTTGTTTTACTTGTTATTCATTGGCTCGAAATCCCGTCATTTCGCCAGTCCCTGGAGTACCTTTGGCGTCGTCGTCGTCAGCATGCGCGGCGGCCCCGTTGCTGAGCGGGCGCGAGCTGCAGCAGCTGCCGCTGGAGCTGGCGGAGGAGCTGGGCGCGGTCCCGCCGCCGCCCGCCTTCTCGCGCTCGCGGTTAGCGCTCTGCGCTGCTAAGTGCTTCTCTAATTTCTCTAACTGTTGAATAAACTTTTCTATTGTAGATATTTAAATCGAACATTTAAAGAAAAATGCACAATTAAAGAATAAAAACTTCAATAAATATAAAGCTTTACCACACTAAGCTTTTTTATCATGACACAGCTTTTAAACAAAATGTTAAAATACAGAACTTTCACAGTCAAATACATTTAGCTGTCCCGCGAGCCCGTCCATTTGCGGGATTTGCCGAAACATAAAATTGGGGCTATAAACTATCGGAGTAAAAATTTTCGTGTTAAACCGTCTAGTGGTTTTTGCGTGAATGGGGAACAAAAATAAACGTCCTTAAATAAACATTTTCGCGTTTACAATATTAGCAGGATAATTATCGAGGCAGCGTTACCCTTCTGCATAAACTTGTAGACGTATATGTGTGAGTACACAAGTGTATATGTGTGAGTGACTGCTCGTATGACAATGACTGCGTAAGTGTGTTTCCGGGCGTACCTTAGCCTGCAGCTGCGCGTGTTCCTGCGGACAGTGTCCGTTGTGGTCGGCGGTCTTGAACCGGCAGCGCCGCAGCGAGCCGTTCATGTGTCGCGCGTCGGCCGGCGCCTGCGCCTGCGTCTGCGACTGCGGCTGCGTCTGTGTCCCGCACTCCGAGCCGCCGTTCGCGACCACGCCTTCTTTCGTGGACGCTTGCTGCTGTGGCTGCTGTTGACTCTGTGTCTAACCATTAAATACATGTAGTTTTAGCATGTCTTTTAAAGTCAGTAAAAATACAAAAGTCAGACTCAGACTCAGGGAAACCATTACCTCATGATTCTTTATCATGAGGTAATGGTTTCCCTGAGTCACGTCGTCTAGCCTGGAGAGTCGCACCTGGTCTACGGCGGTCTCGGGCAGCGCGTCCCGCATGAGCTGGAAGTAGAACTCGTTCATGGCGCGCACGTGTCGCTGGCGGCGCTGGCGCAGGCGGTGGGCCAGCAGCGCCTTGGCCCCGAAGCCCAGCGTGACCACGGGGTAGCCCACGCAGTGCGCGGCCAGCGGCCGGCACAGCGAGCCGCCGCCGCCGCGCGAGCCCCGCCACAGCCCCTCCACGTACACCAGCAGGCAGCATATCGCTACTGTTGGCACGCAGATGCCTTTATCTGCAACTGTTAACAGATTTGCTTGGTTACTCTAATATGTTCTATGTAAATGACGCTGAACTTATTTTTGACGACTGTGTAACTCCATGTCAAATAACAAATTACTTCTGATTTAATTACGCAGAAGTTATTGGTCAAATCAAATAAATACCAAGTAAACTGCAGTTCAACGTGAACATATTAAAAACCGGAATTCAAACAATCAATTCAATTTCTTGCATTGTATCCCCAATAAACTCCTTTAGGAAGCATAACCTTGAATAGTTGATCATAACACGGAAAAATGCTTTAACCAAAAAATTTCCAACAGCCTTCACCAGTTTCATGTGTCGTATTTTATCGCGAATATAAACAAATGAATGATGTAATTGACTCAGTGACTTCATACTAAACCTAGTCAAAAACAACACTTCACCCTAACAGCTAATTTTTTGTCAGTGACTGTTTACACAACCACATGGGCTCGCTCAAATATAAACAGAAATCGTAAAAAAGCAAATTGAACCTTATAAACATTCACAAAAACAATGCCGTAATCCTTATAAAATTATCGCGTTATTCTATTAATAGAACCGAGTGTAATAAGTGTTACTTTTGTATGTAAGCCAAACGCGAGCTATTTGTGTAGCACACATAAAATTATATGATCGGTAAAGTTTGGGAAATGTATGTGCCGAAATGTTCCCACGGAAATAAAATTTACTTTATAATAAAACAGTCTGTTTGTTTGAATTTACATGACTTTAATATAACTTGTAATCCATTACTTTGAATAAAGAATAAATTTTTCTAACAATAAAATTAGATGATGATTAGGTCAATGAGATGATCCCTATATCGCAGTGGATTTCAAATCCACTTAGCTTTTAAACGGATCGAACTGTCTTACAAAATACGTTTTGTCACTGTTGACTGCTAATACGAACCACTTCTTCATATTTCACGTAAACATAAACTATTAAATCTATACTCTATACTAATATATAAAGCTGAAGAGTTTGTTTGTTTGATTGTTTGTTTGTTTGAACGCGCTCATCTCAGGAACTACTGGTTCAAATTGAAAAAAGCTATAAATCATCACGCTGCTACTAATAGGAGCGAAGATACAATGGAAAATGTGGAAAAAACAGGGTAGATATAAATCTTAACTTATATCTTCTAACCACGTGGACGAAGTCGCGGGCAAATAAGCAAATAAGCTAGTAAATAATAAAAGTCTCAAGCGACTACGCGCTTTTGAAGGTCTATTTCCACGAAAATATAAAGATACACTTGACTTAAGTACTATCTGAACTTCGATTTACGATGCATCCTCATTTACGACTTACAAGATACTCATGACGTCATCAGGCATTGACCTTACGCCAGGATCCAATCAAATAATAATAAAACGAGAGCTAAGTACTAAGATATAAATTATCTTAGTACTTAGCTCTCAGTTCATATCATATTTTAGTAATTAAATGTATGAGGAAAGGTTTATGTATATAAAGTTGGACTCACATGTGTACCACACATATTGTACCCACACATAGGTACTTGCTGCAAAGAATATGTACTGTAGAGGTATAAAGAAGAAACATATCATATCTGAAGTTAGTGCTATGCAGATGAAGAATACGGAAAATGCCTGAAACAAAAACCACATTATTGATAACATCCTAACATTTGGAAATAAAGACAAATAGTGGATATGGTACAAAAACTCGAAATGCTAATCAGAAATTCAAATTTTATTCTTCTTGTGTTGGTGATAAATTTTTGCTATTTTTTTTAATTACGAATGTTTGGTTGTTATACTTTCACGACTGAACTGTAAATCTGAATACTTCTATGTTTTTTTTTAAGGGATAACTTCAACGATTAAACTACCACGAAAGTTTATAGACTATTCATTACAGTTTTGTCGTTTTTTACGCGGAAAAAGCAGGGTTTTTTTTTAAATAGTTGTATTGATATTTTTTTTATTATAAACAGTACAGTCTCTGATATACCCGACGCGGCTGAAGTAGGTCCGCAAGCTGACTACTGCTAATATCATCTGTATGATCATAAATCTTTGTCTTTTAAAATATGTCTCACGAATTTTGGAGCATGAGAATTAAATATAGTAATGTGATTTTTACAGTTGTCATAATTGTTCTCATATTACTGTAGAAATAAAGGGTTTGTGCACTTTCTTTGCGACTTCTTATTTTGTTCTCGAATCTAAAAATAACTGTTAATTTAATTTGTAGCTTTTATAACTTTTAGCTACATAATAGCTTCGCCATAAGGTTTTATCCGCGCCGTAATACACTTTATACTCAAGTAAATCGAAATAAATATCGTTACCTACACCTACACAATTGTTTGTGTGAATTGGTAACCAACACCCTCTCTGAGTACGGAAGATGTAAGTTGGCGCATCGGAAAAGAGATAAAAGTTTGTGAGAGCGAGATCAAACTATAGAAGCTAGATGTGTGAAACAGAGACAGTGATATTTCGTAGCTCTTTCCCGACGTCTCAATTTACAGTTTTACAAGATATTCAACATTAACTGCAAGTAAAAAGTTATTGTAGCCTAAGTAATTATGTAAGCTCTCATATTAATTCCAGCCCTTTTAATACAAAGAGCAAACAAGCATCCACTTTTAAATAATAGTGACAAATAGCTAATGATTATCGTTTCAGAAACTTTTCTAAAAATGTGACAAATAGAACTTGATATTATTATGAAAGTAATACTCACAAGTCCTTGATATTTAAATGAATCATATACTGATCTCAGCATCATCCAGAAGGGCCAGAGGAACTCAAACCTAAACTCCAGCATGTAGTCGGCCATCACAACTGTTGCCCAAATCATCACAAACTTCAGGTACAGCATTGAACTGGAAATTATTTAGGATAATTACTATACATCCTGAAAAAAAGCTTTGAGATACTTAGGTTTAATTTGTATCAGGTTAGGCAATTAGTAACATTCACTTGAACTGGATTTGGAGAATTTGTTGAGTCTATTTTTGAAACCATTCAATGTTACTGACACTAAGTAATTTTTTGATGACTAAGGGAGAAATTATGAAATAAAGCTTCTTAAAAATGTTATTATTATACAAATCTTGAACAAAATCTTGCTTTTATTAACCATGTATAGTACACAATAGTATCAGCTAATGTTTTTCCGTCTACATCATTCTAATTAAGCCTTATTTGGAATATAGTACAATAGTCTCTTGGATATAAGTTCAAAAAGAACAATTTATTGACCTGTATGTTTGATTAATATTATCCACTCCCATAAATTAAACTATAGGGTACAATATATTTCAAGGTCAGACAAGTAATTATTTAATGGTATTATTTGAATTTAAAAACCTGTCATTATTACATTGACTTATAAAATTTTCTTTATAATTTGTGTTTTAAATCATGAAATATAATTTCTTAGTGGCAGTAGTACATTATAAGGTATTGGGGTAACAATCAGCTCTTCCCTCCTTTTATATTGATAAAGGATCATTGTCTCTAACAAACTTAGAGAAGAAAGTCCAGTATTTTTATATGTTATGACTTCATTGCACCTTTTCTTTTATTAAATACATGATGAGTTACACAAAAATGGCTCTTGATTATTTTATCAGGCATTTATTAAACAGTGCTAAAGCTATATAAGCAATTGTGTCTTGTACAATAATATTCCTATTGTGATACTCAATCAATATTCTACTAAATGTAACAACATATTGTATGTATTTTGTACTGAATTTCATTCTACAGATATGTTATTTAAACCTTGATAGAAACCTTTATTTATGCTGTAAAGCTACGAAAATACTCACAAATTTGGAGGAAACATTGTGAAACTAGATAAGGGCACTATATTTACATGTAGCTAATTGAAATAGATGAGAAAACAATATGCAGGTCAGGCCCTTGCCATCAATAACTGCAGTGATTGAAATATATGTGTTATACATGTATCTCTACAGCTCTATAGAGTTATTTGTTTATGTGTGAACACTTGTTTACAAATTCAATGGGAAGTCTCACTTTCGTTTATTATTCAAATATAAATGCAGTTCACTTTATTCTGTTTTAGCATCTCGCGAATGTAGAGGCATAACTATGTTTACATTTGTCAGGCTAATGTATTCAAGGTATGTATCACGCTTTTTATGGACGACTTGTCCAACATAAGAAATAAGACAATAATAACATGCAGACTACACATGTTGCGCTTTCGCAAACATTTTCAAAGAAAAAAAAATCCTCTTTTTGTATTCGCTCCACACAGAAGGTGGCCAGCGATCGCCAGATGGTACTTTCTACCCACGGATATACAATTCAAGTTATTTATGTCAACTTTATCACAGAATTATAAGTCTCATGATATTTATAACTATGCGCTCGTGTGAAATTAACAATATAAACAGTATCCACTCACTTTCCGTACATTCCTTCGGTGATTTTTGTGCGCTTCAAGGGGCGCCGCAACTTCCCAGTTTCGGCATTTCGCCGCTTCATATTTTTTCATCCACGGTGTAAGTCACGAATACAGGCGCTCTTTTCACAACACTTATTTACAAGGAAACATTTAAAACAACAATGATCCTCAAAATAGTGCCTTTTGTTGTCAATCAGCCTATGTCCAAAATTTACGAGGGAGATGGATGAAATATCGGCAAGCTTTTTTTGCGTTCACTCACACACTAAATGTTGCCAGAATAATACACAAAAACCATCCATAACAAAACAATGTATATACGTCACAGATGTATAAATAGATCATACATGTCAAGTTATTAGTATTTTGTAACACCTACGAAAGAAGAATCTATTTTAATGATTGATAATAATAATTGATTAACTACTTTAAATACTAGACCTAAGCTTAACAATATAAATAATCTTTCATTTTAGGTTCATGTTTATAGCAAATTAAGCTATCATTTCATTTCTAAAAATGTATACAAGTTAAAACGATAAATAAAATGAAGTTTTTGCCAGAATGGTAAAGTGTAGCATTTGTCAAATTAAATTTATAAGATACTCGATGAACTTCAGGCTATTTAAAAGAATTGAATCAACAAAAACATGCAAAAGATTAAAATAATTTGAACTTTACATAGTTCATCAGTATAATTTATCTTCAATACATAATTAAATGATATTTTTGTTAAAAAAATTCATAAACCTCTAGTGAAAGGCCATGTCTAGATTTTAATCTACAAAGTCCACAATCCACCTAAACCCACAAAGTATTAACCTACAAACATGGTAGGTTGAAAATTAATTTGGTAGTTATTTTATTTGTAGGGCAAGAGTTTAATTAAAATAATCAGGATATAACGAGGACAAGGACTAACCTTTTTTTTTATATATTTACTCAGTAGGTTGGGTTGACTTTAGAAACGGGCTGCACGAATTACTGGGTGTTTTTGGTTTTAATAGATCGGCAATGATGCCCCGAGTTATAATATAAAGTGTTTTTGTGCGGAAATGTGTAGTTTTTGAGAAATCTTAATTTAAAGTTTTGAGGTTAATTCTCAAAAATGAAACAGAAAATTTTATAATGTATGGCAAAAACTAGTGTTTTCTCACTCTAACCGTCATATTGAAGTGTCACTCAACTGTCAAAGAGTGTAATTACATTCCAATAGTTCATTTAGTTCATTCGCTTTTCGTTCGCGATTGTTTATGTTCCGTGTTTTCGTATTGTGATTTTTCTAAATTGTTATGATGATTATCATATAAATCGAAATTTATGTAAAATGTTGAAATGTATAAAACTAAATCTAGAACCATCATCATAGTTAACACCCCGACTCGGAGCACCCCGACATGGACAGGTTAGGTTAGAAGTGGTTGGCGGGGTCGTTGAGCGAGCGAAGCGAGCGAATAGACCCCGCCAACCACTTCGTGGTTATTTATTTTTAAACCACCCAGAAGTAGGAGCCCCGCGAAGCGGGGCTCCGTCGACCGAGCCGATAACACCGTTTTGACACTCCTAACCTCAAAACTAAATTTCAAAAAATCTCAAAAAATATACGTTTCCGCATCTTTTCCCTTTAGGGGGTATATCCTGGGCACCATCCCTCCCCCCTCCCCCCATCCCCACACTCCTATGAATGCAGCCGATTACTAAAGAATACCCAGTAGGTTTTATCGGTAGGTACATTACATACTTTTTTTTTTAATTTCTGCAC